>NC_091471.1:255880752-256025752 GCF_036971445.1 Narcine bancroftii
GCCGCCTGTAATTTCTGCCTTTAAGTATCTTTCGAACCGCTCCACCAACCTGTTGGCCTGTGGGTGATATGCCGTAGCGTGGTGGAGTTGGGTTCCAAACAATTTGGCCTGTGCTGTCCAGAGCCCTGAGGTAAACTGTGCTCCTCTGTCAGAGGTGAGATGTTCCAAGACTCTGAACCTGGACACCCAGGTGTTGATTAGTGCCCTGGGGCAGGCGTCCGTGATCATGTCAGCCATCAGGTTCGCCTCCAGTCACCTCATGGAGTGGTCAACCATGGTGAGAAGGTATCTTACCCCATGGGAAACTGGTAGTGGCCCCATGATGTCGACGTGGCTGTGACTGAACCTACACTTTGGTGCCTCAAAGGTCTGGGGAGGTGCCTTAGTGTGAGTTTGCACCTTGGATGCCTGGCAAAGCATGCAGGTCTTGCCACTGACTGACCTTTACGTGGAGCCCGTGCCAAACGAACCTGCTGGCTACCATCTTCACTGTGGTTCTGATGGCCGGATATGCCATGTTGTGCACCGCGTCAAAGACCTGCCGTCTCATTGCTGGCGGCATGATGGGGCGGGGTTTGCAGGTGAAGGCGTCACAGAGGAGTGTCTACTTGCCAGGGTGATGGCGACATCCTCAAGCTGCAGCCCGGAAAGCACTGTTCTGAATGCAGGGATCTCAGGGTCGTCATGTTGTGCCCCAACTAGGGCTGAATAGTCTTTGGCCTGGGATAGGATGTGGATGGATTTGATAGCGGGACAGGAGAGTGCATCGGGCATCATGTTGCTCTTGCCGGTTATGTGTTGGATGTCCGTGGTGAATTCAGACATGTACAAAAGGTGCCTCTGCTGCCTGGTGACCTCGGGTCAGACACTTTCTGGAAGTAGAAAGTCAGTGGTCTGTGATCTGTGAAGACCTTGATTTGTCTCCCTTTCAGAAAGTATTTGAATTGCCTGACTGCCAGGTACAACGCCAATAGCTCTCAGTCAAAGGGCCAGGGGCTGCCATTGCCTGCCAATCAGCTGTTCGAGGACCCATCCGACCACTGTGCGAGGCATCCCCATGAATACCTTCGAGGCATCCTCGTCCAGGTAATGTCTTTATTTTTTCCCTGCCATGAGCGCAAAAAGGGGACGCATGATCTGAGCTGCTGCCGGTATGAATCGATGGTTGAAGTTAATCATACCAGAAAAGTCCTGCAGCCCCTTCACAGTGCGAGTTTTCATGAACCTTCTCGGGCAGTGGTTTCACCCCATAACTGTCAATCTGAGGCCCCAAGAAGTCAATTGTGTCCCCCCAGAACTGACATGGCAGGGTTGATGGTCAGCTCAAACTCCTACAGGCAGGTGAGTAGTTGTCTGAGGTGGGCCGTGTGCTCTGAGGTCCTGGCCCATCGTGACCATCAGCTGCTGAAAAGTCTGAGCAACGTTCTTATGCCTGAAGGGCATCTTCATGAATTCGAACAGTCCGAAGGGGGTGATCGTGGTGGTTTTGGGCATGTCCTTGGGGTGCACTGGCATTTGATGATAACCCCTGACTAAATTGACCATTGAAAACACCCGTGCCCCTTGTAGGTTGGTGGCAAAGTCCTGGATATGCAGCACAGGGTATCTGTCCAGTGTGGAGGCCTCATTGAGGCACTGGTAATCACCACACGGCCTCCTCCCTTGGGGAGCCTTGGGGACCATGTGCAGAGGGGATGTCCAGGGGCTGTCTGACCACCACACTTTCTCCAACTCCTCAGTTTTCTTAAATTCCTCTTTGGCGAGGGCAAGATTTTCAGTTGGAAGGCAGCTCGCCCTGACGTTGAGCAGAGGGCTCTCAGCAAGGATGCGGTGCCTTACCTTGTGCTTTGGTTCCGCAGAGGAAACTTGTGATGCCACGACTGCGGGGATCTCCACCAGGATGCGTGTGTAGGCTTTGTCAGACAGCGTGATGGAGTCGAGGTTGGGGGCCGGTAGTTTGGCCTTGAATGAAAAGTTCTGGCTTGCACCAAACGCGCCCTTTCAAGTCTACAGTGGGCACACAAGATATTGGCTCCCAGGTGTGGCTGCACCACTGCTGCGACAGTAAAAGTCCACTTAAATCAGTGTCTAGCAAATCATAGGAGCACGGTACAGGTACTGTAAGTTCGTATAGAGGTGCTGTTCGCTACCCTCAATGCCGGGCCCAGGTTGGCATTCCGGGTGTCGTAGGCTGTGGGGGGGAGGGGAGGGGGAAGGTCACTTATTTCACCACCAGCAGAGCCCCACATGTGGAGGAGGCTGTCACGTTGGCCAACTGCTGCAGCCATTAACGATGGTTGCCCATGGCATTTCCTAGAAACATGCAGGGTGACTGGCATCAATGGTCCCCTGCACCCCCATCATTGATGATAATAACAATATGGCTGGGGGGGTCCACTTGCCTCTCCATCTGCTGTGGCCTTGTTGATGACTGGGGCCTGGGTCTAGTGACCTGCTCCACATAGACGACATTTTATTTCTTTGCTCTTCAGGGCATGTCCTCCCGGGCTGCTACTTTCCTCAGGTCACAGAAGTTCTCGTCTGTGAGCAAGGGTCAGATATTCTCAGGCAACTGTTCCAGGAAAATCTGCTCAAAGAGCAGGGAAGGCTTATGTCCCTCAGCGAATGCAAGCATCTCGCTTATGAGGGCAGATGGGGCCCTGACCCCTAAACCGTCCAAGTGCTCACACCATGATTGCCCGAAAGTGCAGGTTAGTAGCTCTTTGAGGGCATCATACATATTTGCCTTGCTCCGGAGACTGCCATAGGAAATCGATGGCCCTCAATATCGTGTCCTGGTTGAGCGAGCTTTCTACTTAGCAGTAGCGGGTGTCAGCGGTGGCCACCTGTCAATGGTGGAACTGGGCCTCAGCCTATTCAAACCACATGTGGCTGCGATGCTAAGAACATTGACAGCTTTAGCGAGACCGCGCGGCGATCTACTTGGTCCATCATCTTTGGGTCCAACCGTCGGTCCTATTGGGGGCACCAATGTAGCATGCACGCTGCTGCGAAGGGTGGAGTAAGAACGAGACGTACACAGTCGAGTCGAGGGCGAAGACAGATTTATTGCTCTGCCAGCTCTGTTTATATTCACTCCCTGCCTCTGATGTCAGGAGTGACGTCATCGCAGAGCCAGCCTCCGACTGGCTGGAATTCCCACCATTGCCCGCTGTTTCCCACCATGTGCACGAGGGACCTCGGCCGGCAGCCATTTTGTGAGCGGGTTGCGGGCCGTTACACCTCCCGTGATCCCTTTTGAACCCTTCACCACTTCACCTTAAATCCCGTCCTTCAGGGAGAAGACGATGACGAACTAACTCACAAAACCTGCTCGAGAACTGCAATCCCTTTCAAAGCTGTGAATCAAGCAAACTAAAGATTTTCTCCATAAAATGACAAGCGAGAATTATATTAGTACGAAGAAGTACAACAATAATTGTGTTTGCAATCATCCTGACTTGAGCGTAAGTGAGTTTGGATGAAGATTTTACTGGAATCTCCACTGGTCTCTGATTTTTATTACTTGTAGCCAATGGACAAAGGCTTTAAGTAATAAAAAAACATAATGAAGATATTCTGAGCTATTAGAATATAAATGTCTACTTCCTTTAATTATCTGGCTTCAGTACAAATCAGACCAACATCCTTGATTGCTAATTATTTGTATGACAAAGATGGCTAATAAGAGGATTAGACATGATTCAACGGGGAATGAATTAGTTTGTTCTCCCAGGTGGACCATGCTAATATCTGTATTGTCCTCGAAGGCACTTTTCTCAAATCAGATTCATACCAACTTTGCAGTTTCTTAAAATATCTCACCTTCGGGAAAGGATTCAGTAACCGGTGGTTTGGAGTATCCACAAAGTCAGAGAGCACCACAAGTTCAAGGGAAGAAAACAAAGGTTAATGCTTCCAAATTTATTAATGACCTTCAGCTAAAAGGTAAACACATTGAATGGCCTTCTCAAAGACTCACCCCTGAAGTAATGGTGGCTGAAAGAAATTTACAGGATCAAGGGATCACTATGTGTGTGGGTCAGAGCGTGTGCGGAGACCAGAATGTGCAGTGACCAGAGTGTGTAGTGACCACAGTGAGTAGTGATCACAGTATGTAGTGACAAAAGTGTAAGATGATCAGTGTGTAGTGACCACAGTGAGTAGTGACCACAGAATGTAGTGACTGTGATGTTTCTTTTAAAACAATTATATTTTGTTAGCTAAGGTACACACAAGTCCCTGTGTGGAGGCATCCATCTTGAATCCAACTGAAGCTCCAACAAACTAGTCTCTGACCCTCTCTAGTGGTCAGGAGTGTCACTAGCACTCGCTCACTATGTCGCTTTTCCTGGAGATGTTTAATTGAACAACATGACCCACTAAAGCAGTATTCATTTCAATTTAAAGTTCAACAAATCATCAGGATGTTAATTCTGCTCTGTCTGAGTAGAAACCCATTGACAACACTTAGCTCAGCTCTGATGTTGTAGTATAGCTGAAATTCACTCCATCTGAAATGTGCTCCATCTGTAATGTTCCCATCAGTACCACAAAATTTTTAAGCGTGTAGTTCTTTTTCTTTGAGAGATTCAGTCTGTCAGCTGCTTTGATAAATGTGTGGATCCTCTTAACAGAGGGGATTGTATCAGCTCTGCTGCTCGACAACGGTCTAGCACTGTGGTGTTGCCTCTGTTGCTGTGCAGGCTGGATCCTCTGTGTTTTCAGCAGGCTCTTTCAATTCCTTCTCAGAATTTGATCATCCTCTGTTCTGACAGTGGAGGATCTTAGCTCTACTGCCTCCAAAACAGTAGCCTTTTTGTCCCAAGTGTTGGGAATCTCTGCGTCTCACTGGGTCATGTTGTGCCAGTGGCCCAAAGCTTCTTGCTGACATCAGTTTAATTTTTGTCTCCATTACAGACGCTTTTGTTTCCATTCAACACTACATCTTTGTCCTTGTTCATATCTACGGCGCAGGGAAGTGTGGTGCGTAGTCTATGTCCAATGAGAAGCTTAGTGAGTAACGTGTCATGTTCCAGTGGTGAAGCTCTGTAACACAACAGAGCTCGATATGGATCTGAGCCACCGACTAGTGCTTTCTTGTGCAACCATTTAACGATGTGAATTCCTTTCTTGGCTTTACCGTTTGACCGTGGATGCAGAGGACTTGAAGCCACATGTTAGAAATCATGCTCTTCTGCAAAGTTCTGGAATTCTCTACAGCTGAAGCATGATCTATTGTGACAATTTGAGAAATTCTATGTCTTGCAAAGATCGATTTCATATATTTGATCACACAAGCAGTGGACATGTTAGGAAAGATCGATAGATAGTCAATATAACCAGCAAGTAATTCTTTCAATCCATGTGGAACAGATCAGTTCCAACCTTCTGCTATGTTTCTGCTGGTACATCAGCTATTATCATGGGTTCCTTTTCCTGATTTTTTGTGATGTTTCAAACAGATCTCACAGCTCGAAACCATTCTGTCAGTATCAGCATTAATTGCAGGTGAATAACCAGCAGTATTGGCCCTCCTTTTGCATTTTTCCATTCAAAGGTGCATCTCAGGCACCATTTTCAGCATCTCCTCAAAGTAATTGAAGGATGTTAATTCTGCTTTGCCTGAGTAGAAACCCATTGACAACACTTAGCTCAGCTCTGATGTTGTAGTATAGCTGAAATTCACTCCATCTGAAATGTTCTCCATCTGTAATGTTCCCCATCTGTAGTGTTCTCCATCTGTATTTTTCCCTGTCTGAAGGGTTCCCCATCTGTAGTGTTCCCCATTTGTATTTTTCCCTGTCTGAAGGGTTCCCCATCTGTAGTGTTCCCCATCTGTAGATTTCCATGTGTGTAGTGTACCCTGTCTTGTAGTTTCCCCGTCTTTATTTCTCCCCATCAGTTGTATTCCCTGTCTTTAGTTTTCCCTGTCTGTTGCGTTCGCCATCTGTAGTTTTCTCCCTCGTTATTTTTCCCCATCTGTAGTGTTCCCCATTTGTATTTTTCCCTGTCTGAAGGGTTCCCCATCTGTAGTGTTCCCCATCTGTAGTTTTCCACGTGTGTAGTGTACCCTGTCTGTAGTTTCCCCGTCTTTATTTTTCCCCATCAGTTGTGTTCCCTGTCTTTAGTTTTCCCAGTCTGTTGCGTTCGCCATCTGTAGTTTTCTCCCTCGTTATTTTTCCCCATCTGTAGTGTTCCCCCTCGGTAGTGTTCCCTGTCTGTAGAGACCCCACTGGTAGAGTTCCCCATCTGGAGTGTTCCCCATCTGGAGTGTTCCCCGTCTGTAGTGTTCCGCATCTGTATTTTTCCCTGTCTGAAGGGTTCCCCGTCTGTAGTGTTCCCCATCTGTAGTTTTCCACATGTGTAATGTTCCCTGTCAGTAGTGTTTACAGTCTGTAATGTTCCCCATCTGTAGTGTTTACAGTCTGTAGTGTTCCCCGTCTGTAGTGTTAACAGTCTGTAATGTTCCCCATCTATTGTGTTTACAGTCTGTAGTGTTCCCTGTCTGGAGTATTCCCCATCTGTAGCTTTCCACGTGTGTAGTGTTCCCCATCTGTAGGGTTCCCCGTCTGTAGTGTTCCCCGTCTGTAGTGTTCCCCGTCTTTAGTGTTCCCCGTCTGTAGTGTTCCCCGTCTGTATTTTTCCCTGTCTGAAGGGTTCCCCATCTGTAGTGTTCCCCATTTGTATTTTTCCCTGTCTGAAGGGTTCCCCATCTGTAGTGTTCCCCATCTGTAGATTTCCATGTGTGTAGTGTACCCTGTCTTGTAGTTTCCCTGTCTTTATTTTTCCCCATAAGTCATGTTCCCCGTCTTTAGTTTTCCCAGTCTGTTGCATTCACCATCTGTAGTTTTCTCCCTCGTTATTTTTCCCCATCTGTAGTGTTCCCCCTCGGTAGTGTTCCCCGTCTGTAGAGACCCCATTGGTAGAGTTCCCCATCTGGAGTGTTCCCCATCTGGAGTGTTCCCCATCTGGAGTGTTCCCCATCTAGAGTGTTCCCCATCTGGAGTGTTCCCCGTCTGTAGTGTTCCCCATCTGTATTTTTCCCTGTCTGAAGGGTTCCCCATCTGTAGTGTTCCCCATCTGTAGTTTTCCACATGTGTAGTGTTCCCCGTCAGTAGTGTTTACAGTCTGTAGTGTTCCCCATCTGTAGTGTTTACAGTCTGTAGTGTTCCCCGTCTGGAGTGTTCCCCATCTGTAGCTTTCCACGTGTGTAGTGTTCCCCGTCTGTAGTGTTCCCCGTCTGTAGTGTTCCCCTTTTGTAGTGTTCCCCATCTGTAGTGTTCCCCGTCTGTAGTGTTCCCCGTCTGTACTGTTCCCCATCTGTAATGTTTACAGTCTGTAGTGTTCCCCGTCTGTAGTGTTTATAGTCTGTAGTGTTCCCCATCTGTAGTGTTTACAGTCTGTAGTGTTCCCCGTCTGTAATGTTCCCCGTCTGTAGTGTTTACAGTCTGTAGTGTTCCCCGTCTGTAGTGTTCCCCGTCTGTAGTGTTCCCCCTCTCTAGTGTTTACAGTCTGTAGTGTTCTCCGTCTGTAGTGTTTACAGTCTGTAGTGTTCCCCGTCTGTAGTGTTCCTCCTCGGTAGTGTTCCCCGTCTGTAGTGTTCCTCCTCGGTAGTGTTCCCCGTCTGTAATGTTCCCCGTATGTAGTGTTCCCCGTCTGTAGTGTTTACAGTCTGTAGTGTTCCCCGTCTGTACTGTTTACAGTCTGTAGTGTTCCCTGTCTGGAGTGTTCCCCATCTGTAGTGTTTACAGTCTGTAGTGTTCCCCGTCTGTAGTGTTCCTCCTTGGTAGTGTTCCCCATCTGTAGTGTTCCCCATCTATAGTTTTCACCATCTGTAGTGTTTGCCGTCTCGAGTGTTCCCTATCTGTAGTGCTCCCCGTCTGTAGTGTTCCCCGTCTGTAGTGTTCCCCGTCTGTACTGTTCCCCATCTGTAATGTTTACAGTCTGTAGTGTTCCCCGTCTGTAGTGTTTATAGTCTGTAGTGTTCCCCATCTGTAGTTTTCTCCATCTGTAGTGTTCCCAGTCTGTACTGTTCCCCCTCTGATGTTTTCCCCCTCTGTAGTGTCCCTCATCTGGAGTTTTCCCTATCTTTAGTTTTCCCTGTCTGTATTGTTCCACGTCTGTAGTGTTCCCCATCTGTAGTGTTTCCCATCTGTAGTGTTCCCTGTCTGTAGTGTTCCAAGTCTGAGGTGTTCCCAGTCTGTAGTGTTCCCCATCTGACGTGTTCCCCGTCTTTAGTTTTCCCCGTCTGTAGCATTCCCCATCTCTCGTGTTCCCCATCTGTAGCGTTCCCCCTCTGTAGCATTCTCCGTCTGTAGTGTTCCCCGTCTGTAGCATTCCCCATTCGAGTGTTCCCGGTCTGGAGTGTTTCCCCTCGGTAGTCTTCCCCCTCAGTAGTGTTCCCCTCAGTCGTGTTCCCTGTCTGTCGTGTTCTCCCATCTGTCGTGTTTCCCTCACTGTAGTGTCCCCCCTCTGTCGTGTCCCCCCTCTGTCGTGTCCCCCCTCTGTCGTGTCCCCCCTCTGTCGTGTCCCCCCCTCTGTAGTGTTCCCCCTCTGTAGTTTACTCATCTGTATTGTTCGCTGTCTGTTGTGATCCCTGTCTTTAATGTCCCCAGTCTGGAGTTCCCCCATGTGTACTTTCCCCTGTCTGTAGTGTTCCCCCATCTGTAGTTTACCCTTCTGTACGTTTCCCCCGCTGTAGTTTACCCCTACTTTAGTGTTTGCCCTCTGTAGTGTTTCCCATCTGTAGATTATCCCTCTGTAGTGTAGTGTTCCCCCTCTGTAATGTTCCCCCTCTGTAGTTTACCCCTACTGTAGTTTTTGCCTTCTGTAGTTTCGCCCTTCTGGAGTATTCTCCTGTCTGGAGTGTTCCCCATCTGTAGTTTTCCCCGTCTGTAGTTTCTCCCGTCTGTCGTGTTTCCCCCTCTGTAGAGTTCCCCATATGTACTGTTCCCCATCTGTAGTGTCCCTCTCTGTAGTTTTCCCCCCTCTAGAGTTCCCCTCTGTAATGTCCCCCCTCTGTAGTGTTCCCCTTCTGTAGTGTTCCCCTTCTGTAGTTTTCCCCCTCTGTAGTTTTCCCCCTCTCTAGAGTTCCCCCTCTGTTGTGTTCCCCCATCTGTTGTGTCCCTTGTCTGAAGTGTTCTCATCTGGAGTGTTCCCGTCTGGAGTGTTCCCCATCTGTGGTGTCCCCCGTGTGGGGTGTCCCCCGTTTGTGGTGTTCCAGTCTGTAGTTTTCCCCGTCTGTAGTTTTCCCCCTGTGTAGTTTTAGCCCTTTGTAGTGTTCCCCATCTGTAGTGTTCCACCTCTGTAGTGTTCCCCATCTGGAATGTTTCACATCTGGATTTTTGAAGTATTGAGTTACTTGAAGTATTGAGTTACTGGGATAGGTTAAACAGCTTAGGCTTTTATTGCCTGGTGCATAGAAGAATGAGGTGAGATTTGATGGAGGTGTGTAAAGTTATGAAGGGAACAGACAGAATAAATACCAGCAAGCTTTTACCACTGAGGTAAGGTGATTTAAAATCCAGAGCTCATGGGTTGAGGGTGATAGATGAAAAGTTTCAAGGGAACACAGAGAGTGGTGGGATTGTGGAACAAACTGCCTGCTGAATTGATAAATGTAGGCTCGATTTAAGAACATTTTGGATGGGTACATGTTCGAGAGGGTCATGGAGAAATATGGTAATTGGGGAATGCAAAATAATATTTCAGCACTGACGAGAAGGGCCTGAGCATGTTTATGTGCTGTCGGGTTCTTTCGTTCTATGAACGCAAAAGTTTCCAGAAGCAAACAAACAGCCAGGTCCATCATAGGCTCTGAGCTCCCATCCATTGAATGCTTATAAGTTTTTCCCCAACCTTCCAAATTCCAGTGGGTGCATCTGGCCTGCCCAGCCTTTCCTCATTCCAAATATCAGCCCAGTAACTCTTTCACACCCTTCCTTAAATCAGGAACCAACAGTGTACACAACACTGCACCAGACAAGAAACTTGCCTGGATTGGAGTGCATGCTTTATGTACAAGATGATGGACACAAGCTTTTTCCCAGAGCTGCGATGGGTAACAGAAGGGGATATAATTTTGAGGTGCTTGGGAGTACATACAGGGCAGTTGTAAATTTTTCACACAGACAATGGTGGGTGCTTGGCATGTGCAGCTGCCCAATGATGCTGAAGGCAGGGAAAATAGGATCTTTTTAGAGACTCTAGGTAGATGGAACTGAGAAAAATGGAGGGTTATGCCTTGGGAAATTCTAGGTAGTAGTGAGATTAGGGCTACATAGCAGTTGGTCCAACGCTCTTACAGCGCCAGCAGCCGGTGTTCGATTTGGGCGCTGTCTGCAATGAGTTTGTATGTTCTCCCCGTATGTGTCTGGGTTTCCTCCGGGTGCTCCGGTTTCCGGTTCAAAATGTACGGGGGTTGCTGGGTTGGTGTCACCCAGGGCGATAACTCATGGTGACACCACCCCACCTCCACGCACACCCCGCCCCCCCCATGGACCTCCTCCATTACCAATCCATAATACAGAATCCTTAGTGATGTTTTTTGCACTAAAATTACTCATAGATCATAATTCCCGTAGATCGCTAAATGTTACGGCGATAGTAGAGATAAACAACTAGAAAAATTTAAATTACACCTTTAAAAATAGTCAAATTAGCAATATTTGAAAAAAATAGAGTTGTAAAAATATAAAACAATATGTAATAAACATAGATGTAAATTGCTTACATGTAATATTTCTTAGATCATATGATACTAACAACAAGATTGTTTTGTAAAATCGTTCTACATTGAATGACAAAATTATTAGTGATGGAACCAAATCTTTTTTGATTTTTTTTCCTTCTTTTCCTTTAATGGACAACTTCATTCTCAAAAAGGTATTGACCTAAATACTAACGACCACAATATTGTAGCTAAAACACCAGAAAATTGGACAAAAGCAACAACGAAAACATCAGCGCGTGCTTGTAGTGCGGGCAGACGAGACCACGTGATTCGAAGTGTCGCTGTCATTGGGTAATAACAACAGATCTGACTGGAGCACATTAGAGGGTTCAAAAAGTAAAAGAGCATCGAGTTTTATCCTTGTAGGTATATTGATACATGTTCGATGGGCTTATGGAAAATGTTTTTGTTGTTATAACTAACTAAAGGGATATTTTTATTCAAAACAATAAATTTCAGCCGAAAAATTTTATAAATTTTTGGTGTCACCCGAAGCGGTCCGCACCCCCCCTCCCCCTAGTGATGCCAGTGGGGGATATAGGTTACTTGGGTGTAAATGGGCAGCGCAGGTTCATGGGCAAAAAGGTCCTGTTACCATGATGTATGGTTAAATTTTAAAAATTAAAACTTAGGTTGACACAAACCTGTAGTCAAAGGGCCTGTGGTGTGCTATAGATTTCTGTTCTTTGTGACTTCATCAGTGGATGATTCAAGGTTTAGGTTTATTAAGTGCACAATAGTTCCAGAAAAATTCTTGCATTTTCTGCTCTGTGAAGCCACACATAGAGATGTTGATGGTATCGCACCCCAATCAAGACAAGAAAGGGAGGTGCTTCTGTGATGTCGCCTCCTGCATCCCGGTGACCTGCATAGCTGCACGGCCTCCTGTCTGGTCCAGCGGTGACCCCGAGATCAAGATGTCTGAGTCTCCAATGGTCATTGAGATATAGATCTGTTTTTGGGAGATAAATTGTTAAAGTAGGTCACATACAAACACTTTGAAACATATCTTATTTGAAATACTGGAGCTCTGCTAATGCTAGACATGTCAGGGCCAACAGCTTTGCAAGAGCTTTAAAGAGTGCTCAAGAAACTTCACTAATGGACTGTTGTTTACCAAAGGCAACAGATGAAAGAATATGTCAGAGCCATTGCTGTCTGGAAGAGAGCTTGGTCTTCTAAGAGGGTCATGTGGTTTTGCAAGTAGAGAGAGTCAAACAGGTTTTCTCTCAGAGAGAGAAAGAGAGAGAGAGAGAGCCAGCAGAAGTAGCTGGGACTGGAACAGGACAAACACAAGCTTGTAGAATGCCTCATTCTGGAAGACAACCTGGCCAAAGCCCTTGTGTTTCTTGCAAGAGGAGAGGACTGGCTGGCTAATGTTTTACTTGGAATAAGGGAAACAAAAAAGAATTCTGTGGTGACCTGAAAGAAAGAGGTTATCAATTGAAGAACACTGAAGGACCAGGTTTTGTCAGGAAGAAGTGACTGATTAAAAAGGAACAATAAATCTCTCTCTGAAAACTGACAAGAACATTCCTAAGCAGTAACCTTTCAAGCACCAAAGCTTGGTGAACTTTATAAATGTTACATTCCATGCGCACAGTATAAGAATTGCCTGCAACCAATGAACTTGAAGGAATGAGAAGTGAGATTGGACTGTGAACCAAAAACCTTTTCTGAACTTACACACACTTTACATACACGTGCACTTAGAATTAGAAGGGGGTTAAGTTAGGTGAAGTAAGTCAATAGAGATAAGTTAGAGTTTGATTCTATTTTCATGTTTAAAGATAATTAAAAGCAACTTTTGTTTAAATAACCATCTGTTTTGGTGAATATCTATTGCTGCTGGGTTTTGGGGTCCTCTGTGCTCGTAACACATCCTCCTCGACCCATGGTTCCCAACCTCTGATATAATCAAGAAGCTGTCAGTGACCTAGGCCCCTCAGGAATCCTCATGGATTCTAGTCCCCATCCCTGGTTCCCACGAGCCTGTCTCCAGCCACCTGCAACCCCAGTGTGAAGTCTTTGATTGCTGAACCTCAATCTGGAGCCTGATCTAGTCTGCAGTGTCCACTCCAAGGCTGCTCCACAACGATGTCCTCATTGCCTCCTCCCACCCTCCCCCCCCCCCCCCCCCACCCCATGCTGGCAACCTGACCTCTTGATATCTGAGCAGCTGAGTGCCATCTTGGATGCGGACCTCATTGGACAGCGATGGAGAAACTGCTGGCAGCCCTGTAATGTGGGCAGCGTAAACCTTTATGGGGCCAACAGGTGTTATGGCCAGGTAGTAGGACCATGCAGAGGAGTGGTGAGAGGTTGTCTCCCTTCACCTCAAAAACCAGCCTACACATTTCGTTAGCTTTCTTAATTAATTTCTGTGCCGGTATGCACCATGCTGCAGGCCACCAAGATCGCTCTACATCTCTGAGCTTTGCAATCACTCTATAGCGACCACAGAACTTCTCTGCATTTTTTCTTTCCCTTCTCCAAGGAAAAATGATGCCATTTCTGGAGCGCTGCTGCAGATGTGGACCCAAGTGGGCAAGGTGGGGAGACTCAGTGCTGCTCCTCAGCATTCAACTGCCCGTTCCTGATATACAGGCATTAAACGGCATGCTAAAGGAGCCAAATGGTCTTTCGTAAGGAAAGCCCTGCAACCATGGAGATCTGTTCCCAAGAGGGCAGCGACTGGGATGGGCAGGAGCCATGGAAAGGGGGTCAGACACTGGGGTGCAGCGGACCAGCACGAGGTATCAGAAACTGGGAGATCACCCCGCCACGTTGAGAAGCAGAGGAGATGAAGGTGACCACGGCAGTGAACCAGCGAGGGGCTCAGCAGCTGAGTGACCCCTCCCAAAGGTGATCGGTGGTTAGCGACATGCAGTCAGAGGACTCACGGAGTTTGCGGGATGCTGGAGACCGGCTCACAGGAACCGGGCATCAGTGCCGGGATTCGAGAGGCTGCTGAGGGCAAGAAGGGCTAACAAAGGGGCCTCGGGCGCTGAAGGCTTCCTGAGCATGTCAGAGGTTTGGATCCGGAGCTCGGGTGCCAATGAATCAAAAAGGAGTCTGTGGAAATACTGGAAGCGAATCGACGGACACTCAATTACTCTGAAGGAACTGCCTTTTGCTTCTCTTTTACTTCTCTTTCAAGATTATTTTATTGTCCTGTAATAAAACAGTAAAAGTAATATTACACGAAATTTCCTTTTGTCTAATGTAAGGCAGACAAAGATTCGCTATCACCAACGCCCAACACTCAGAGAAAGAGAAGCAAAAAAGGGTCATCTGCTCCCAGCCCCACCCCAATCCCCGGAGTTCATGGATTGACCTCCAGCACTCCTGCAGCCTTTGCAGCCAGCCGGCCTTCAATCTGAATCATCACCAGCCTGAACTCCAGGTGCACACCTCTGGCACGATCAGCGCCTTCTTGAATCCTGGTTCCAATACATGGTACTCCCTTCAGTCAGTCTCGAGCCAGTCTCCAGCAGTCCACAGCCTGTGTGAGTTCCTCGCCACGAGCCTCCGACAGCCCGCCACCTGCTATGTTCTTCATCCTCAGAGCTCAGGCAACACTAATGACGGCTCTTTCTCATCCTTTCAGCAGGAAATTTCATGTAATATTGCATGTCCTATACAGTTACAAGACAATAAAAGAATCTCGAATCTTGCAAATGGAATATTTCCCATCTCCCACTGCTTCTTTGCATTTGCCCGAACTCTTTCCATTCACCTTGCCTTGGATTGACGCAGTGAGAAGCTTAGTTCTGCGTGACATCCAGGCAGCTCGGAGAAAAAGAAGTCACCACACTCTGTCCCCAATTTGGATGAATTTAACCAGCTTCAAACCCCACGCTGTCTGTAGGGAGTTTATACGCTCTCCCCATGTCTGCGTGGGTTTCCTCCGGGTGCTCCAGTTTCCTCCTGCCCTCCAAAATATATGTGGTTTGTAGGTTCATTTGTTACATGGGTTTATTCAAGCAGTGCAGGCTCGTGGGCCGGAAGGGCCTGCTACCCTACTTTATCACTGCATTAATATTAAATTAAAAAAAAACAATTTACATAACAGGCAAATCATATTAAAATTTTAAATTAAAAAAAAAGATTAATCTTCTTTCAACCATCTCCTATGCAAGGAAACTAAAATTGTACGTGGACTGTCAAGCATTTAGAGCAGCACCCTCTGACCTACAATATCTGTGCTGAACATGATGCCAAATTAAACTCTGGTTCAGCAGCTTCCATGGGATCCATACCCCCGCCATTCCCCCATGTTCATCTGTCCATGTGGATGCCTCCTGCACTGAACTTCTATCACCAGCCCTGGCAGCCCGTTCCAGGCAGCAGATGTTCTCGGATGCAACCTCTTCCAGGTTGGAACAGTTCCACAGTTCTATGTGGTCCTTTCATACTTCCTCTAGTAAAAATAAACACCATTTGAGTTCAGGTTCAAGTTTATTCTCAATGGATTGCACAAGTACAACCCGACGAAACAGTGTTCTCCAGAACTCGATGTAAAAACATGCAGACACTCAACCAGACATAACACACACACAGACAAATGCCACATTGGAGCACGGAAGGATGAGAGGGGGACCTTATAGAGGGAATTCAAATGCTGAAGGTCTGGACAGAATAGATGTGGCAAGGATGCTCCCCTTGGTGGGGGAGTCTGGGACAAGAGGGCATAACTTCTGGATGGAAGGGCGTCAATTTAAAAAGAGATGGGGAATAATGTCTTTAGTCAGAGGGTTGTGGATCTTTTTGTCACAGGCAGCTGTAGAAGCAAGCTCATTGGATGTATTTAAGGCAGAGATTGACAGGTATTTGATTATTGAGGGCATCAAGGGTTACGGGGAGAAGGCCTGAGTGGGAGGATGGATTAAAGTGATGGGGCGGAATTGATGGGCCGATGGGCCCACTTCTGCTCCTCGATCTTGTGATCCGCTCGAGATTCCACCATCCGCCACATTCGCGTCTCTTTGTTGTCCCCTCGTGTCTGCTACCCCCTGTCCTTGGTGGTGGAGCTGGCAGGTTTCAGAGGGACCGTCAGCTGGGAAGTGACCTTCCCTGACCCCCTCAACAAAAAACCCCGGTGGGGGATATCTGCTGACTGCCCGCCTTGCACAGTCCACTCCCAAAGCCAGCGATGCGGATTGTACCCACGAAACCTTTGGACAGATTTGACAGGACGGGTAAACAAGTATACAAGCTGGACACATCCAGGGTAACGACTCTGACAGCCATTATAACACACAACTAGTGGCACAGATAGTGCCACAACTGCACATATTAAAACACCAGCTCCAATTCAGAAGAGCAATGCCCTGACCTTGTCGAATGCTGTCAGCTTCTTCACTTGAGGTCATGGAATGAATACAAAGCATACATTAATTAGACCCAATTGAGATATTTCTGAAGTGCATGTTATTCAAGGATTTAGCCTACCTCACGGTTGAGCTGCTTTAAAAATATTAATTACCGAGCAATGATGTTAAAACTGTATTTGCAAACACAGGATGCTCGAGAAACAAGTGTTTTAATGTAAAGGTTTTGCAGTGGAGAAAACGAGGTATGTGGGAGTTAAGATCCTGGCTGAGGAACCTGCAATTCTATAAGGGACCTGGTAGACCCCCACTCTTCTTGTGACACACAAAAGTCAGCGGACGCTGTGATTGTCATCAAAACACAGAGATGTTGGAGGATCTCTGCCGGTCTCGCAGCGTCCATTGGAGGTAAAGATAGATTATTGACATTTTGGGCCTGAGCCCTTCCTCAAGGTGATATATCTCTACTTCCTATGGCCATTGCGAGACCTGGTCTTGTTGAAAACATAAAGGTGTTTTCTTCTCTGCTGTGCATCCTCCTTGAATATACTCACAATTGGGCCATTTCCTTCTCTTCACCTTACCTGTGACAGCTGGGCCATACTTCTCCTCACCTCTTTCCTCTCAACCTCCTTGGCAGCGGCAGCTAACCAGGGTCGGGAGGAGCGAGACCAGTAGTTGATGGGCTCGCTTGCACTCCCGGCATTCATTGAGGCTTCCCACGCTGTGCCTTGTAAGGCTACAGGTAAGTCCTGCCCTCGCTCCGGAGACAGCGCCGTGACGGTGCCCCGCGCACATGCGGACCCGACCCGGCTGGTGGAAAAGACGGCCCCAGCAGCGCCTCCTTGACCGTAACACATGGAGCCGGTTCACCTGCCGTCAGTGACATGCCCCGCCGCACCTTCAACAATCTTCACACAGAGGGGTTGACAAATAGCTCCCCCCTCACCCCACTCCATCTCACCTCAAATTCATGGCTTCCTCCTCCTTGGGGTGACAAAGATGCAGAGATGGAGATTTTAAGAAAATAATTCCTTTTAACTCCTGAATTCTAGAATCTTCGGACCGACCCGAAATAGAGGACTCTGTACTGAACACAAACAAATAAGAAAGTCAGGCTGACGGGCCTATTGATTTGCTATTGAACTCTGACTGTTTTACAGTAAATGTTGTCCAATTGCAGTTCTACCGAATAGAACACCGCCGTTAATATTTGCCGGGGCAATTTTCACAAACGCAAACACCAACCTCTTTGGTTACGTTGTACAAGGGACATGTAGTAGCCCAGACACCAGAAAAACTCCAGCCCAAACTGTCCCAAGGAATTTTTATATCCACTTTTTTTTGGGGGTTGATCTCACAGAGGTGAACAAAATCATGTGATCGGGTGAACGCAGAGAGTTCTTTTTTGGACCAAGGAGGGTGATCAGTAACCAGAGGATAGAAGTTCGAAGGTGAGGAGGGAGACATGTATCAGGTGCCTGGAGGGTTACCTCCTTCCTTTCACATTGAGGATGGTGGGTGTACGGAACGGGCTGCCTGAAGGGATGGTTGAGGCAGGGACTATTGAAACATTTAGGAAAATGATCAGATATACAGATAGGATGGGTTGAGAGGGATATGGGGCAAAAACAGGCAGGTGGGACTGATGGGGGTGCAACATTTTGGTGAGTGTCAGCAAGTTGGGCCAAGGTAGTAAAACCAAGGAGATGATTGTGGACTTCAGGAGGAAGTCAGGGGAACAAGGCCCAGTCCTCATCGAGGCCTCAGTAGTGGAGAGGGTCAAGACCTCCAAATTCCTGGATGTCAACATCTCCAAGGATCTGTCCTGGAGCCTCCAAGTTGATGGAATCTCAAAGAAGGCTCGCCAGCGGCTATACTTTGTGAAGTGACTGAGGAGGTATGTCATCAAAGACTCTCATGAACTTCTACAGGTGGACCGTGGAGAGCATTCTGGCTGGTTGCACCACTGCCCGGAATGGAGGTGTCTAATCTCAGGACAAGAAAAAGTTCCAGAGAGTGGTTAACTCCACCTGCAACATCACGGACATCCAGACATCCAAATTAGGGAATGTCTTAAAAAAGCAACCTCTATCCTCAAAGACCTCACCACCCAGGCCATGCCCTCTTCACTTGACTGCGATCGGGGAAAAGGTACAGGAGCTTAAAGACGAGCACTCAGCGTCTTCCCTGCTGCCATCAGATTCCTGAATGATCAATGAACCACAGGCACTGCTGTAGCTAGTGGAGCAGTGAATAAAGCACAACTAAAGTTGTCTGTGAGCTGAACCAACAGAACTGTTTCATAGAATCTTCGCAGAAGTTTCAATAATTACGGTTGGCACGCTATCACAATTACCCGACCTCTGAAGTCAAGCGCCTCCCAGAGTTTTTTGAGCCTCCTGGCCACCAGTAACTCCTGATCCTGCGGGGGCCCACAACTATGGATGTCGGTTTGGTAATGGAGAGATGCAGTTCACCACATAACACCCCCCCCTCCCCCACCGCCCTCCCAGAACCAGAGTTTGGAGGTGACACCGCCATCTCACCTATACGGCTAGAACTGGGCCGGGGAATGCCTCCTGTGCTGAGGAAATGCCACCCGTACCAGATGATCTAGGTCACACATGTCAAACTCTGGCCTGCGGGCCAAATTTGGCCTGCGATATAATTATATTTGGCCCGCAAGATCATTTCAAAAATGTATTAGAGGTGGCCCGCCCTGCAGCGAGAGCCGATGCTGTTTTTTGGTAATGTCACCCCCACCATCCTCCCCCTTCATTGCACATCCTTCCCCATTGTAACACGAGAAATTGTAACACGAGAAGTCTGTCGATGTCATCAGCCGGCAAGCCAGTTGGAAGGCTCCCCGCCGCACAACCAGTCACTTCTCCCACCTGTTGAGCGGTGCGGCGGATTGGCGAGCGCCTGTGATTGCCTGTCGGCACGACGGGCATGGCAGGCTGCGCACGGCCCCCGGGCAGCGCGAGCCCCGCACGACTGGCACCGGACAGCCCTTCCACAGCACGAGCGCACTTCTCCCGGTCGCCACGGCCTTCAGCGCTTGCACCCGCGTGGACCCCAGGGACGGTTGGTTCGGCCCTACACGTGAAGAGAGAGATGGTGGCTGTCCGCAAAGGCTGATCGGCAGCGCGCTGGGCCTGAGTGGGTGGGTAAGCAGGGGTGGGCAGAGGGTGTAGGTGAGGAGTAATGGGCAGGGGAAGTTATGGTGGTGCAAGGGGCAGTTAGAGGGAGGGATGAGTAGAAGGAGGAGTGGATAGGGAAGAGGTAAAAGGGGAGGGGCAGGGCAAGTAGGGGAGGGGTGATTAAAGAGTGAGAGACGGGTAGAGGGAGGAACAGGTTGAGGGGAGAGGCAGTAGAGGGGCGTGTATAGGATGGGGTGGGTAGAGGCAGAGCAAGTGGAGTGAGGGGTGAGTAGAGGTTGGGTAAAGGACTGGTCAGGTAGAGGAATGGTGGGTCGAGGGTGAATAGAGGCCTAGAGCCTGAGGAGTGAGCAGGGAATGCTGACTCCTGATGCAGGCCAAAATGGACACAGCCTGTGAATGCTGACTACATCTCCACAGGGACCAAATAGGTTTCCCTCAGGTCAAGCAAAGAGTGAACTTGAGCTACCTACTCCTGACCTGTAACATTATCCTCCTAAAGTTATATCCTAAAGTTTAACATTACATTTGTTGAAGAAGAGAAAACATGCAGACGTTGTTGAAAATTTTCAATAAATATTTAGTTCGGCCCTCGACTTAGTCCAAGTTTTTAATTTTGGCCCTCCGTGAATTTGAGTTTGACACCCCTGATCTAGGTCCACATGTGCCGGCTTAAGGCGATCTACTAAAACCATCTATAACAAATGTGAAGCCATCTTTCCATCCACTTTGAAAGGGCATTGTAATGGTGACAAGTGCACACCCCTGCACAGGAATACATAAAGCCAGTCATTGAGTTTAGGCGGAATGTATGAGGTTGTAGACCCATGCCGGGTAACCAAGAGAGGCACCAGTGCACCCACATTCTCCCTTAAGTGTGTGAATACTGAAGTGGTGCCCATGTGTTGCCAGAATGAATTTCCCTGGGTCAATTGGGGGGCTTCGTAACTACGGATGTGGTTTGCCACACTGCCTTAAGATGGTTCATAATATGAATGTTTACACTATGACTGCTGCAAAACACCGAATTTCATGACTGGTTCACGACAATAAATTCTGATTCTGATTCTAAAGAGTCCTGTTTCCTGGTGCAATGTGTCCCAATGATTTTGCAGTGGACAGGAGGATCCTATCTGACAAATTATACTAAGATTAGATGCATGAACGGCTTGAACTGATTATCTTCTGGTTCACCACCATTGGTCTCTCCCAAAACATCATAGAAGTAAGTGGAGATACCTTGATAGAAGACACAAAGAGTCATTTTACTCCAAGACGTTCCTCCAGTAAAACTGCTGGAGAAACTCCAGCGAAAGGGCGACACAGTCAGTGGTTAGTGAAACGCTGTTACAGCACCAGCGACAGTGGTTCGAATCTGGCGCTGTCTGTCATGTTCTCCCAGTGACCGTGTGGATTTCCTCCGGGCGCTCCGGTTTCCTCCCACCTTTCAAAACGTAGCGGGCCTGTTTCCGTGCTGGCGTCTAAATAAATTAATTAATGGAATTTGGCTAGGGACATAGTTTGGACGGGTCTAGAGAGCTCTGGTCCAGTTGCAGGTCAATGGGACAAAAACACTGTTATTGTAGCAAAAACACGGAGAAATGCTGGAGGAACTCAGCTGGTCTCGCAGCGTCAAGAAGAGGTAAAGAGCCCTTCCATTCATTCTGGAATTCCCCCACCAATGGAACCAGCTCAATGCTTGGGTTGGTCAGAGATGCAGTCGAACATATAATAAGGCCAAGTAGAAAGACGCAATGCTCTGTACTCGATCCAAGATCAGAAATAATGGGACCGATTGGGTGAGGTGATTAATACCAGGCCCAGATCTATAGATCAATCACATGAGCCACAATATGTCAGTGTTGTAGAAAGCAGGAGTAAAACAGGAAAGACTTCAGATGCCATAATTGGTCCCATGCCCTGCCAAACCAAGGCCACCCGTACAGTGGAGGCTGCCATCTCCCAGTCTGCATCCAGCCTCTCCCAGGTAGAGAAGGCCTGGATGAAGTAGCCCTCCCTCCATTATCCACCTATTACTTGTGCACCTCCCCCTGCCCTTTCCCCCTGACCAGCATTTTGTTTGGGCACCTGCCTACATTTTATTCACACCCTAATGAAGAGCTCAAGCCTGAAATGTTGATTATTATTATCTTTGCGGAATAAAGGACACTGTTTGGCCTGCTGAGTTTCCCCAGTGTCGTGGTTTATTTCAATCACTGTGTTTGTAGATTTTCTTTCTCTACCCTTTCCTTTGGGAACCTCTGTTTCTGAGGATGTGATGCTCAGGGACTCTGACTGCATCATAGCTGGTGTCCAGATCACTGTCAATGTTCTGAGCCTTGTACCACTGTAAACCTGGCTGAAAGGACATCTCATGGCCATCCACTCCCTACTCTTCTGTTCTATTTTAGACCTTACCTTTAGTTATGTGTTCCCTTATTTTATTTAATCTTGCTGGGAAGAGGTTTGCCTGTGATGTTTTGGACTGTGTACACTATCTTATGCAGCGCTTTCCACTCAGGGGTATTATTGTCCCCCATACCAGACTGTGATGTAGCCGGTGAACACACTTTCCACCACACATCAAATGTCTTTGATGGAGTGAAGACTTAAGCCCATGATGGCATTGGCCAAGGCATTGAAGGCTATGGACCAAGTGTGTTCAATGGGGTGCGTACAGTAGACAGTGGGCTGAAGGGCCTGATTCTGTGACTATTTGGCTCAACATGGCCATACGAATGACTCCTGCTTCTTCTGTTCTCACAAGATAACACTAATAACCTCACAGAATATGTAAACAGACAGCAAATTATTTCAGCACAGATGAAGTTAAGGTACTGCATTTCAGTCATAACTAAACGGAGGATAAATATTAATTGGAAAATGAGAATTGGAATGAGGTAGAGGAGGAGGGAAGGGAGATTGGTGTGCAAATATGAAAATTCTTAAATGGAGCCTAGCAGGTCAAAACTAAAGTACAGAATGTTCCAGTGTTCATTTCATCTGGGGCAAAATAAAAGCACAGAAGAATCAAACTGTGGTGAACCTTGGTTTGACAACACAATGAGCATTGATGGTTCTTGGAAGGCGGCAGAAGTCCCAGAGATGCTGCAGTGAGGGTTTATGGAGACCACACACTCTTGAGGGAGTGAGAACAGACAAGAAGGGCTGTTAAATTTATTTTATGTATGTATCCTTTCAAAAGAATAGGGAGAGAGGAAAAGAAATGATACAGAGAAATACATAGAGCCAAGCAGAGGCAGAAAGAAAGAAAGAGAGAGAGAGAGAGAGAGAGAGAGAGAGAGAGGAGGTGGGGGAGAGGGAGAGAAAGAAACAGGAGACACTTTCAGGTGGCCAAAATCCCTGATTATAAAGCTACATATTATGCCAATATGCAGCTGTCAGGAGGCTACTTAAAAGCGCAGGAGGCGCCCACGCAGGATGTCCTCAAACTGACAGCCCATGCCAGCCGCCCCAATTTTGGAGAGAGCGGGGCAGCAATATTAGTGTGGGGACTCATATTGGGCTGTTGGAAGAGCGGGGCAGCAGTATCAGTGTGGGGACGTCCCCGTGCTGATAGCCCACGCTGGCTGTCCCAGCTCTGACAGCCAGTCATCCCAAACCTGATGGCCTGAAGGGACAGGAGCCGGAGTGCACTCAGAGGTGCATCCGGTGCAGCTGTTCCTTCAGGTGGCCAGCGCTGCGCTTTTAGAGCTGCCACCTGAACGACAATGCAAAGGGCCGCTTACGCTTCTGCAGGTGCATTCTTGGTGGAGAATACACCTGAAAAAGCCTAGAGAGTTACAGACAGAAAGGCAGAGGCAGAGAGAAAGGCAAAGAGAGAGGGAGAGGGAGGTAGAGAGGGGGAGACAGAGAGGAAGAGGCAAAGAGAAAAGTGAGAGACAGAAACAGAAAGAGAGATGGGGAGAACAAGGGAACTTGAAACCAAATAGCCCAGGGGCAATTTGAAAAATGCTGCATAAATGAAATTTTTTTCTTGAATTTATTCCACAACTACTTGGAATAAAAGTTTGCGCTGAGCTTTGAATTCTGCAATCCTTAATTTTTAATTTATATCCATTGGGGTTTGAGCTCCACTCTTTAATGATACATAAAAAATAACTGCTTGTATTTACCTATCACCTTAAATACAAAAGGACCACATCTCAGAATGTCCCTGAGGTGGAAACAATTAGTAAACAACCTGCCTGGGTCGTTCTTTTGTTTAAGAAATGAGTTCATCGTCACCAAGGCGTTCTCACCAAAGTAAAGCAGGTTGTCCTGATACATGGATGGAGTAGGAGAGATGATGCAACATAGAAACGAGCCCTTCGACCCACCATGGCCCTGCTAGCCATTTTATTTAATTATCTCACTTACCTGCATCAGGTCACTAACTTTGGCAATTCCAGTGCTCGTCTAAATGCTTCTCAATGTAGAGAATTGTCTCGGAGGTCAATCCGCAGGACTATAAGAGCAGCAGAGAGGATCACAAACTCCACCCCCATCCACTGTTGTCTAAAGAGGGCTCGCAAAACAATTGCGGACCCCTTCCACCCCGCCCACAGCATCCTTCAGCAACTCCCACCAGGAAAGAAAGCCAGCACCACTCGGCTGAGGACCAGCTTCTTGCCACAGCCAGTGAGAATGCTGAATGACTGATGAGCTGCTCAAACAAACCTTCCAAGACACTACTACCTATGAAATATTTAATTTTATGTATGTATATATGTACTGCATGTGCATCATTTGTCTGAATGTGTGTTATGTGCGTCTGCGTGTTTTGCACCATCAGGTTCTACTTCTACAATCTGATTATAATAAACTTGAACTTGAATATTGTGCCGAGAGATTCTGACATCATGCGCCATTTTAGGAACACCCTGACTATCTGTAGACTACCCCCTAGCAAGCCCCACAGTCAGCAGTGACCCACGGACCACAAGTGGAGAATTCCTGACGTTCTTCACCCAGAGAGGGTAAGTATCACCACATCAGGTTATGTACTTCAAATCCCAACCATAGAACATTACAGCATAGAAGACATGTCCTTCCGCCCTTCTAGTCTCTGCCAAAGCAGTCCTGCTGAACTGCACCCAGTCCATACCCCACCCATCCATGTACCTGTCCAATTTTTTTTTCTCAAATGCTAACAGTGAGCAGGAATTCAGCACTTCAGCTGGTAGCTTTCCCCACACTCCTACTCCTCTCTTTGTGAAGAAGGGCGCCATGTTTGGTGAGGCGGTTCGCGCAATGCCTTCACAGCCCCAGCGATCGGGAACGGACCGGGGTTTGAATCCCGGTATGTTCTTCCCATGTCTGCTTGGATTTTCTCTGGTGGCTGCGGTTTCCTCCCACCAAAAACATTCCAGGATGTAGATTAATGGGGTTTAAATTGGGTGGCATAGACACGTTCGGCTGAATTCGTCTATTGCTGTGCCTTAAAAGAAAATCAAATCTTCCCTCTGGAAGGATAACTCTCCCTTCAGTGAACTGAACCCTTGGTTCCACTCATTACATCTCCCACTCAGCTCACCACAAGGGCTCACGGAGCCAAAGATCCTGGAAACAGGTCCATTACCATGCTGACCAAGATGCCCCATTCACCTGCATTTGTCCCATAACTTATCCGCCCCAAATTATTTTCTTACTTACTGTCATTTTTATCATCCTGACAGAATGTGGACAATCAGGGAAAATGATGATTCTGAGAAGTCTTTAGTTTGCTTGCTGGATACAAAGTTAACCATTCGCAAAGTGATTGGGCTGGTTCACAGCTCCAGCAGACTAATCCTGCCCTGACCATGCTCTCTTCGCCCACTCCACTCCTCCACTTCCCGTCAGGAAGAAGATTCACGGGTGTGAGATCATGCACCTCCAGATTGAAGTTTGCCAATGCACAAACGTGCTGGAGAATCTTGGCAGGTCACGCAACATCCACGGGGAGTAGAGGCTGAGCCTGTCATCGGGGTATGGACAAAAGGGAAGGCAGGTGCCTGAATAAAATTATGTTGGAGGAAGGAGGAGAGGAATGGAGGGAGGAAGGGGCAGGGCGAGCAGGGTGAGAGAGAAAGAAGCTAAGAAGTGATGGAGGGGAGGGCAAAGGTTAAGAAGAGTAGCTCTCTGATAGAACAGAGAGGGGAAAGGGGTGGGGAGCTGGCAAGAAGAAGACGGAGGGCTAGGGAAAGAGAGAGATGTCGAGGGGGGCTAACACAAATTGGGAGTTGATGTTAATGCAGTCAGCTTGGTTGTTTTTTAACTTCAGATGACCTGATGAGTTTCTCCAGTACTCTTGTGTATTGCTCTCAACCCCAGAATCTCCAGATTTTCTTTTCTAACTCAACCAAGTCTTACAGGGCATGAGAGAACAGAGAGATTGAGGAGTACGGGTGCATAATTGCCCGAAAGTGCTCACTCAGCTGGACGGGATGTTTGAGGAAGTTTGGGCAGGGCCAGGAATACAAAAGCTGGGACTTGGAGGTGCAGCCGTGAAAGTAGCTTGTGGGACCACACTCAGACCACCATGGAACTTCTAGCAATCCAGCCACAAGGAGGATGTAAGTCAGAAAGAGATTCCCCAGAATGTTCCTCAGACTTGAGATATAGGAGTGGTTGGATTCCCTGCTAAGGGAAATGTAAACTGAATGAAATGAATGGTCTCAGTCCTTTTCCCAGGGTAGATGATTTAAAATCCAAAGGTTTAAGATGAGAGGGGAGAGTTTTAGGATGGAACTGAAGGGTAATTTTTTGCACGTGGGGGGGGGAGCAGCATTTGGGATGATGAGGAAACTGTAGAAGTGGGTATGATCTTTTTCCATTCAAAAGACATAGAACATTAGAGCGTATTGCAGGCCGTATGGCCCGCAATGTTGTGCCGACCGTAATATTCCTACAAAAAGAAAGGTACTAACCCCTCCCCACCTCAAAACCCTCTATTTTTCTTTCATCCTGTCTAAGAGTCTCTTAAATGCCCCTAATGTTTCAGCCTCCACCCAGCAGGGAATTCCAGGTAACTCCCTGTGTAAAAATATTACCCCTGATATCTCCCTTAAACTTTTCCCCCTTTACTTTGTGCAACACCCTGCCCTGGTGTTTGCTGTTCCTACCCTTGGAAATAGGAACTGGATGTCCACCTTATCCTCTCAACCTTCTACCCTCCAAAGTGATAAGTCCCAACTCTGTTAACCTTGCCTCATGTGACATCTTCCTATCCAGGCAACTTCCTGGTAAATCTCCTCTGCATCCTCTCCAGAGCGTCCACATTCTTCCTATAATGAGGTGACCAGATCTGAACACAACCTCTCACCAGAGATTTGTAGAGTTGCAACATGACCTCTCGACTCATGAACTCAATCTCCCATTTAATGAAGCCCAGCATCCCATAGGCCTTCTTAACTATCCTATCAACCTGTGCAGCAACCTTGAGAGATGCATGGATATGGAACTCAAGGTCCTTCGACTCATGAACTCAATCCCCCATTTAATGAAGCCCAGCATCCATAGGCCTTCTTAACTATCCTATCAACCTGTGCAGCGACCTTGAGAGATCCATGGATATGGACCTCAAGGTCCTTCTGTTTATCCATACTGTTAAGTATTGACCATTAACCCTGTACCTAGACCTCTGGTGTGACTGATAGATGTAAGACTGAAGGAGGTACATTATTTCATGTGTTTTGGTCATGTTCCTCACTTTACAATTATTGGGAAAGCATCTTCCTTTCCTTGTTTTTAGTGCTTAATATTAATTTGGCTCCTAATCCTTTTCTTGCCCTATTTGGAATAAGTGAGTCAACTGATATAAATTTGTCTGGGCTACAATCCCATGGAGTTGCCTCTGCTTTTCTTATTGCTATTTTGACTCAATCCAACCAAGTCCTCAATGGTAGAACAGGTGGACGCAGTTACTCTGAACTCAACGGCCGTAAAGGGGAACGAAGGCTGCAACAAATCCATCAGCTACAATCGCTGAGGTTTCCACGCCATTGGAACTAGTTGGTTGATTCATGAAGTGTTGTGTGCTTCTTGGAGAGCAACATCAAGTTCACAGTAAACAAATGCACGCACGGGCGTCTTCGCTCTGTGGGTCAACAGAACGAAGGCCATCATCATCGACCTCAAGGGTGAGCCATGATGACAACTTCTGACATGGAACGATGCTTTCCCTCCTACACAGACTCAATGGTTATCTGATGTGATGCATGCTGGACTCTGGAAAAAATTAGATGGTCTACTAATGTAATGAACCTTAATTTTCTAAAATTTCTGGGGTCCTTTCCTTAATCATTTTAAGAATTTATAAGATTATTGGATCCCATTTTATGGTTTGGTTCCTCTTTCTTTCATGCATTAATAGAATGTATATATTTAATCATAACTTCCCGTGAAGGGTTAGATTATTAGGATACTTTGTGTTTTATACCATTTTTTGTCTCTTTCATTGGTTGTTTACAGCTGTTTGTTAATATATGTTTACTTTGTTGGGTATATATTCTTGTTATTACCTATAAATGAGTATATCTATGAAACAATTAAAATATTGGAAGTGACTTTAGGTTGGACCTTCCAAAATGCATAACCGCACATATGTCTGGATTGAGCTCCATCTGCCATGTTTCCGCCCAACTCTGTTTGTATCCTACAACTACCTTCATCATGATCCACAACTCTTCCAATCTTCATATCATCTGCAAATTTACTGTTCCATCCTTCTGCCCCTTCGTCTTGGACATTTATAAACTTCACAGAGAGTAGATGTCCCAGAACAGATCCCCGTAGAACTCCACTAGTCATTGACCCCCAGGCAGAATACTTTCCATCCTCTACCACTCTCAGCTTTCTACAGGCAAGCCAATTTTTAATCCACACAGCCAAGACTCTGTGGATCTTATGTTTCATGACTTTCTGAACCTGTCTCTCACGGGAGACCTTGTAAAATGCCTTACTAAAATCCACACAGACCACATGTACCCCACTAACTTCAACAATTTATTTTGTTACCTCCTCAAAAATCTCATTTAGCCTCATGGGACAGGGTCTTCCCTTCACAAATCCATGCTGACCATTCTTGAGTAGACTACTTCTCCAAGAGATCATAGATCCTTTCCTTAAGAATCCTCTCCCTTAGTTTGGACACACCGGGTCTATAATTCCATGGATTCTCCCTATTACCATTATTTAGAACAAAGGGATCACATGTGGCATTTTCCAAACCTCCAACACTTCCCCGAAGCCTAGGAGAACTCAAAGATTACAGCCAAGTTCCCAGCTATCACTTGGACAGATTCATGGAGAGGAAAGTTTTGAGGGATGCGGCCCAAATGATGGGAAATAGAACACATGATGAGTTGTGTCGAAGGGTAAATTTCATGCTGTCTTACTCTGTGCTGAGGTGATATTGCCTCCACTATTCTGATAGTCAGCTTTCCTCTGTTCAGTAACCTCTTCCCCTCTCTTGACTGAGATCCAATCTCCCATCAATTGTAGATGTCCTCGATAGAGTGGAGACTGATACCCATGTTAGGCCCTGGCCGAGTTCACAACCCTCTGCAGTATTTTCTTGTCTTGTGCATTGGCACCCGCAGACCAGGCTGTGATGCAACTGGTCTGAATGCCCT
Source organism: Narcine bancroftii (assembly GCF_036971445.1). Taxonomy (NCBI): domain Eukaryota; kingdom Metazoa; phylum Chordata; class Chondrichthyes; order Torpediniformes; family Narcinidae; genus Narcine; species Narcine bancroftii. Next base: position 255,909,602 of record NC_091471.1, read on the forward strand.
CCATGGCACACCTGTAGAAGTTTGCAAGGGTCTTCGGTGATGTCCCCAATCTCCTTGAAATCATCATGAAGTATAACATCTGGCGAGCCTTCTTCGTGATTGCATCAACAGGACATGTGCTCCAACATGTGGACATCCAGGAATTTTAACTTCTTAGCCATTTCCACTCCTGACCCCTTGATGAGGACAGGTTTGTGTTCTCTTGATTTCCCTTTACTGAAGTCCACAATCAATTCCTTAGTTTTGCTAACATTGAGGGCAAGGTTGTTATGACATCACTCAACCAGCTGATCTATCTCCCTCCTGTACGCCGTCTGAAGAATGAGGAGGTGATTCTGCCGACAACCGTGATGTCATCGGCAAATCTGTAGGTGGCATTTGAACTGGGCCTGGCCACCCAATCTTGGGCGTAGAGCGAGCAGAGCGGTGAGCTAAGCAGGCATCCCGGAAGTGCGCCTGTGTTAGTCACCAGTGAGGTGGAGACTGACTGCGGCCTTCCGACAAGGATTCAGCTGCAGCTGCAGAGGCCCAGGTTTTTGCCGCTGGTTGACCATTACCGAGGGACTGAGGCTGTTGAAAATTGAGCTGTAGGTGATCAAGATCAGCAGGCTGTAGGTACTGCTGCAGTCTTGGTGATCTGGAGCTGAGAGTGGAGCCAGCGATATTGCATTTGACGCGGAACGATTGTGGTGGTAGGTGAAATGCGGCGGGTCCCGATCTTTGCTTAGGTACGTATTAATTCTGGCCATGACCAACGCCCCAAAACATTTAATCAGAATAGATGTGAGTTCTATAATTCCCAGAATATTTAAACCTACTTATATAATCTTACATTTCTATGAATGTATGTGATTATTATGTGGTGTGTAAGAAATGTATTATGTATGTGTGTGCACCGTGGCCCAGAGAAATCTGTCTCAGCTGGTTGTTTATGTACAGGTCAGATAATAATAAATTTGAACTTGAAAAAGCTGGAATCAGCCTGAACCTGGCAGAAGGAGAAATAAAGGTAACATTTCAGGCAGAGGAGCTGATCAGAGAAGAGAGTGAAAAGTAAATGTCTGATGGTTGTAAAAACTCAGCAGGTCTCTCAGCGTCCATAGGAAGTCAAGATTCCGTGCTGTAAACGATTATATGGTTATATGGTTATGGTTATATACAATTGATGTTTCGGGCCTGGGCCCTGCTACAAGGGATGAGCAGAGGCAGATAAAAAGACTGGGGGATAAGGGAGGGAATGACGAGGGGGGAGCACAGGACATCACACAAAAGGCTATTGATATGGATGGGAAAGGTGAGAATTGTTTGGGGCAGGGGGTGGTTCTGTCAACCATTTTATAAGGGGGGGGGGCATAGACTGAGAGGTGAGGTCCCTGCACCTCCTGTGAAAAAGATTGCCATTGTATGTGGGGACTCTCAGGCAGTGGGGTGGGGGATTTGTCAGGCAGCAGGATGGGGGGCTGTCAGGGAGTGGACAGGGAGCTGTCCAGCAGCAGGGAGGGAGGCTGTCAGTCAACAAGGTGGGAGGGTGTCAGGCAGCGGGGTGGGGAGCTGTTAGCCAGCAGGGTGGGAGACTATCAGTCAGTGGAACAGGGGGCTGTCAGGCAGTGGGGCAGGGGCTGTCAGGCAACAAGGCGGGAGGCTGTCAGGCAGCAGGACAGGGGGCTATCAGACAGTGGGGTGCGGGGCTGTCAGGCTGCAGGGTGGGGACTGCCAAGGAGTGGGCTTGGAGCTGTCCAGCAGCGAGAAGGGGAGCTGTCAGGCAACAAGGCGGGAGGCTGTCAGGCAGCGAGGTGGGGGACTGCCAGCCAGTGGGGCAGGGGGCTGTAATCGGGCAGCTGCTGTTATGTTTCACATCCTGCCCCATTTTGCCCTGGGATGCTCTGGGCTACACGGAAGGTCTGTGTGATCTGCCTTCTCAGTCCTCTGCATAAAAGGTAAATACATTTTTTTGAAACTTGAGCAGGTGATAATACGGCCTTTGTGCATAAAAGCTCCCTGTGAATGCAGACCTGAGGTTAGAGGGAAAGAGGGAGAGAGAGAGAGAGAGAGAGAGAGAGAGAGAGAGAGAGAGAGAGAGAGAGAGAGAGAGAGAGAGAGAGAGAGAGAGAGAGAAGGCCCTTTAATGCAGTGGAAAAAGCCCAACTAGAAAGGCAGAAATTCTTCACCCTTACGTCAGAGACTTACCTCTATGAATGTGCCGTGACCGGCTCCAAGGCGCCAACTGAGATCCCTGTTGGGAAAGGATAATGGGTGGAGCGCAGCGTTCCACCGCCTCACGTGAACGTAATGCTGATGCAAGTGGCTTGCTAGGGGCGGACTGATGGTATCACAATGATGCTGTCAGCCAGCGACCCATCTTCCCTCTCTCTCCCACCTAATCATCGCTCTCCCTCAGGGTAGCCGTCAGGTCAGGTGTGGTCAGTGGGAGCCATAGGTCGAGCGGCTGGTGAGGGCCATCAGGTCAGTGGCCATCAGGGCGAGGACTGTCAGGGCAGAGGCCGGTGCGGGCTGTGATAGCCCCATTGACTGCTCCGGCACCTCACCGGGTCGCTTAGGCCTTTGGGGCTGCTCTCACCAGCTCAAAACGTGGCAGAGCAATGGCTATCTCCCCTACCCATAATCCCCCACACAGCTGGGAAACACAGAGTGGTTCCAGCTGTGTGGGGAATTATGCATAGGTAAGACGGCCATGGTTCTGCTGTGTATTTATGATGGGCGGATCCACTGCACCAGTCTCCCCACCTCCATCGGATCCAGAGGGCGTTACGAGGTGCCACTGGACATGAATGCAATGCAAGAGCAGCCTTTTAGGGTTGTTCTATGAAAGGTATGCTTATGTTTTCTCTCCATGATTATAGCCGGTCTCCATGGGGTGGCTTGGCATGAAAGGGCCTAGAGAGAGAGAGAGAGAGAGAGAGAGAGAAATAGGGATGGGGAAGGGGAAGGGGAAGAGGAAGGATAATGAGGGATGCTACTGGAAACCGGAGACATTGATGTTAATGCCATCAGTTGGAAGGAGCACCGACAGAATATGAGGTGTTGTTCCTCCAGTTTGCAGGTGGTCCCAGTCTGGCAGTGCATGGACAGACATGTTGGCATGGGAATGGGGTGGGCACTTGAAATAGTGCCCTCTGGGAGACCCCTGCTATTGCAATGGGCAGAAAAGAGGTTTGGTGATGTTTGAGGTGAAATTTGTCCCACCAATACTCAAAAACAATTTATCTGTCAGCAGTGTGAAGGATCTCCAAATTAATAAGGGATTTCAATGAGATTCCACTGCAGGAGAATTGATAACCAAAGGAAACAGATTTAAATTAATTAACACAGGAATGAGAAATTAAATGAGAATTTTTTTCAAGAATGAGTGGTTTTGACTGCAGAGCTGATGGCAACCTGTTCAATGTCAAATTTAAAAAGGGAAGTGAGCAAATCCTTCAAGTTAAAAGGGAATGGACAGTTTGATGAACAGGAAGGCATCAGAATAAGACCAGGGAGGACGGGGGTGGGGTGGGGGGGGGTTTATGGGGAAACAATAAAATAATAATAAGAAAAATAAAGGAAGGCATCAGAACAAAGACAGAAGACTGGCCAGGAGGGGGATTCCAGACCAACAAAAGGTGTTAATTGGATATGATAGGAGGAGAAGTGAGAATTGATTTTGGATCCGTGAAAGAAGACAAAGGGAAAAGGGAAGAGAGAGAGAACGAGAGCCAGACAGATAGGGTCAGGGAGAGAGACATAGCTGGGAGAAGAGACATTGGGGAAGAAGAGGGGTGGGGGGGGGGGGAAATAATTTAACACAAGTTAATGTTAAGGCCATCTGGTTGGAGGGTGCCCAGATAGAAGATTGTATTTTTCCTCCAATTTGTGGGTGGTCTCAGTCTGTGCATGAGACCATGGACAGACAAGTCAGCAAGGGAATGTGATGGGGAATTCAAATGGATGGCCACTAGGAGATCCATGGTATTGAGGCAGCCAGAGCCGAGGTGCTCAACGAAGCAACCCCCCCCCCCCCCCGCCCCCGTCTATGTCCAGTCTCTCCGATGTAGAGGAGACCACCGCGGGAGCATTATTTCTGCTCCTTTGTCTTATCGTCTTATGGTCTTAGAGGTATTGAATGGGGAAGTCAGCTGATCAACTGGATAGCTCTGATCAAGAACTGATACAAATATTAAACCATCATTTAGTACAGAAATAACATAGAACATATGTTATTGCAGCACATAGTTGTGCCGAACATGTCCCTACCTCAGAAATTATTCGGCTTTTTAAGCTCCATGTACTTATCCAGAAGTCTCTTAAAGGACCCTATGATCTGCTGACCTATATAAACCTACTCAAAAATCTACATCCTTCCCTCCCTCACACCCATAACTTGGTTTCTATCCATGTGCCTGTCTGAAAATCTTTTAACTGTCCATATTGCACCAGCCTCCACCACCACCCACGTCTATATGTTCCAGGCACCCACTACTCTCTGTGTCCCCTAAATTCTCCACTCCTCATCTTAGATAGATGTCCTCAGATATTTGCTACTGTTGCCCTGGGAAACAGGTACTGGGCTGTCTACCCTATCCTTGATAGAAGAACAAGTCCAAAGGCTTCAAAGAGTGACAATCCTGAACACGTGTTAGTACTGAATCATGAATTATATTTACACATGACACAAATATGCAAAAGGGGACACACATCCCCATACAAATGAGTAATGCTCTGATACACGTTAACTAAATGATATCCATGTTATTTTGAATTTAAACCAGCCATCCTCAACCTCTTTTTTGGCTATGGGCTCCTTGGGTCTCTGCTCAGAGTTTTACAGGCCCCCTTCCTTGTAAAGAAATCTGGAGTCGAGCTTCGGGATAGTTCAAAAGAGAAAGCCTACGTGCTGGGTTTTATCCTGCAGATACTCTGGGGACCAGTCCAGGTAGGCTCATGTGACTTTAGGTGAGGTGACAGACAATTGGAAGGTCTCTTTACCTGTGGGTTGGTCTGACATTGATTGACTTTCAACCTGCTTCCTGACTGGGAGGACAGATGATCCACTAGGTTGCAAGCTCCTGGAAACCAACCCCAGCAAGGAATGAACTCGCGGCCCTTGGTTTACAAGGCCAGTGCTCGAACCACTGAGCTATCGGACCCTCGATGCTGGTGTGCTGGCCTTCATTTTTCGGGTATTGAGTTCAAGAGATAATGCAGCTGTATAAACTCTGGTTAAACCACACTTAGAATATTGTGTTCACTTCTGGTCACCTCAATACAGGAGGGATGAGGAAACTACAGAGTGGGTATAGAGGAGATTTACCAGGACGTTGCCTGGATTGGAGAATGTGCCTTATGAGGCTAGGTCACCTCTTTGGAATGAAGAAGGATGAGATGTGACTTAATAGAGATCTATTAGATTATGAGAGGCATAGGTGGACAACAAGCACCTTTTTCCCAGGGTGAGAGCCAAAAACACCATCTATCCAGTGAGTGGTGACGTCAGGGATAGATCTTTAATACATAGTGTAGTGGGTACCTGGAATGCATTACCAAGGGTGGTGGTGGTGGCTGGAAAAATACAGAGGTTTAAAAGACTCTTAGGGGGAACATGGATACAAGAAAAATAAAGGGTTATGGGTGTGAGGGGGGAAAGGTTTAGATTGTTGAGTAGGTCAGCTCAACTTCGTGGGCTTAAAGGCCTGTACTGAGCTGTTCTGGGGATCTAGTCTTCCCCATGTGAAGGTCTGGAAACCCGACACTTGGTGATAGACAGATGGAAGAAATTGACTCTGGCATGACCCAATTGTATCTCACCATCAACGTCTTCTTCCGACACTGCATTTCCAGAATTGTGTAAATAGTCGTGGGCTTTTTTTTTCCCCAGGGCTGAAACAGTTGCCACAAGAGGACATGGGTTTAAGGTGCTGGGGAGTAGGTACGCAGAGGGCAGTGGATGCGTGGAATGGGCTGCTGGCAACGGTAGTGGAGCCGGATACATTAGGGTCCTTTAAGAGACTTCTGGATAGGTACATGGAGCTTAAAAAGCCGAATAATTTCTGAGGTAGGGACATGTTCGGCACAACTATGTGGACCGAATGGCCTGTACCTATGTTTATATTCAAAAAACTCCTCGAACAGTGGAGTGTGGGATGACCTTCTTCACCACCTGGGAAGTGTGACCTTGGACACTGGGAGAGTGCACTATGATCCCAGAGAGTGTGAACTTTGACTCTGGGAGAGTCCACTATGATCCCAGAGAGTGTGAACTTTGATCTAGGGAGTGTGCGCTATGACCACAGGGAAGTTTGACCTTTGACCATCAGTGTGAACTCCGATGTGGGAGTGTGAAATGTGACCCTGGACCCCAAGCACTAGTGTCTAGATCACTCGCACTTTTTAAACCTGCCGCAGTCTCCACTAAACCCTCAGCTCAAGAAGATTGTGGATCCATTGGCAAAGCGGGATAATGATTTACTGCTTTAATAGTTATTTGTCACTTGTTCACCTTTGAAAATAGAGAGGACACCTCCACTAACCCCTGCCACACCAGGTTGAGGGCTGCTATAATCCCACCCCCATCTAAATCCAGCAGCCGCAGCTTGTACCCATCGCCAAGGTGACAAGGTTTTGGGATTGCACAGTCAGCATAGCGGTTTGTGCAATGTTATTACAGTAGCAGCCTCCCAGGTTCGAATCCCGTGCTGTCTCTAAGGAGTTTTTACGTTCTCCCCGCGTCTGCATGCTGTGATTTCCGTTCAAAATGTTTGAGGTCGGTGTATTTGGGCAGGATGGGCTCATGTGCTCTATGTCTACATTTTTTTTTAAATTGACTGCAAACTACTTTAAAAGTCTGCGGAGGTTGTGAAGGGTGTCATACAAATGCAGGTTCTTTCCGCATTTACATGCAGCATTAAACATTAATAAAGCTCGCAGCTTATTTTTGGCAATGTGTTTTGAACTCAGGCAGGCACAGGGCTTTGTTTATGAACTGAAGCAAAAAATATCTCTCAATCCCCACAGAAGCGTAAGGAAAGTCGAAGGTAGGGGGATGGGGGTCGGAACTCTTGCAGGGACAGCACCGCTGGGATTGAGGGGAAGGTAGAAGAGCAAAGATGTAGCAAGAGAAGGTTTAACCTTAGCTTGGAAGGTTGTTCTTTCTCAAACTTTCTGCGTGTTGTCAAAGTTGTGGCTTCAGTTTTCTGATGTTCCTTGAAAGAGGAAGATCTCTAATTTTATAAGGTTGTTACCCTGCCTCCCAGTTTGCCTCCCATTTACAGAAGGGGAATAGGTTTGCCCGAGCAACCTTCTTGATGTCTGCCTAGAGCAAGGAACAAATGTTGTGGGCTTCCCTCCAAATGGGACTGTTGTATGCTGGGCCCGAGGGGTTCTAGTGGGGGAAGGGGGGAGGTGTTTGTGGTGGAGCACAGTCCTGTGGGTGTGTCCCAGCATGTCCTCACTGGGCTGGGCAGGGTGGCCCGCCTTCTGTACCTGAAGCCCCTCCCCATAAGATCCCCTAATAAAGCCCTAGTCTCCTCCCTCCATACCTGCCTTGGATGTGAGCCAGCAGAATGTAGAGCCATGCCTGGGTATTTTGATTGATAAACCCTTTGACTGCTTGCTTCATGTCTGCAGGTGGTCATTGATCATGCTACAGGGTTCACCAGCCAAGCCTGACAGGGATTGTTGCACCAAATTGCAGTGCAGTTAGTGTAGAGGGTAGTGTAGAGCAGGGGTGTCAAACTCAAATACACAGAGGGCCAAAATTAAAAACTTGGACTAAGTCGTGGGCCAAACTAAATATTTATTGAACATTTTCAACAACATCTGCATGTTTTCTCTTCTTTCAACATATGTAATGTTAAACTTTTTCTTATTAAAATAAAGGTTTAATAATAGTTTTGGTTAAACTCTTTCCAGAAGAAGCATTAACAAATGAGAAATAAAATATTCAATAAATAATATTTCTCTATACCTTTAAGCTCCTTTTAAATGTATTTTTTTCACAATCCAACAAGTCAAAAAAATAACAACTTGCTTCAATGAAAATCCAATCTTTCAACTATGAACAGTCCAAAGTTAACGAAAGAAAATATTAATCCAAGGTTAGCTTGCTACACTGTGATTTACCCTGATGCACCTGGGTCTAAACCAGATACTTGGCATCTCTTCTTAAATGCAAGTTCATCAAACTCTGGGGTCAGAGTTTGCCTCCCACCTGTCTTGAAAGGTCCTGTTTTCTGTCTTTCGTTTGGCCATTTTTCATAAGGGGTTTATTACATGTGAGTTAGGCGGCAGGTCGCAGATGCCACTGAAAGTAAACAGAGGAGTGGGGGTGATTAGCGGGCTGATGGGCCAGCACCAATGCATTCTGGGATTTGTAGTATTAGCTGTGCATGCGCTATACTGGCGCGGCAGCCAGCGGGCCAGCTCTAATACATATTTGATATGATCTTGCGGGCCAAATATAATTATATCACGGGCCAAATTTGGCCCGCGGGCCTGAGTTTGACATGTGTAGTGTAGAGGGTGGCATGGTTAACGTAGCAGTTAACATCACTGTCACAGCATCAGTGACCCGGGTTCAAATCTGGTGATGCCTGTAAGGAATTCATACGTTCTCCTTGTGATCTGCATGGATTTCTTCTGAGTGTTCCGGTTTACTCCCACCCTCCAAAAACAGATGGGATTCGAAGGTCATTTGAGCAGCACCGGTTCATAAGCTGGAAGGGCTTGTTACTGTGCTCTTAAATTAGAAGGAAGTTCAGGAGGTCCCAGGCAGAGGTTCGCAGATATATGACAAGCATCAAAGATAGCAATGGAGCGAGCTGATTCAGGAAGAGAGGAGAAAACTTTCAAAGTGTGAGAGAGAGAGAGAGAGAGAGAGAGAGAGAGAGGGAAGGAGAGGGAGAGGGAGAGGGGGCGGGAGAGAGAGAGGTAGAGAGGGAGAAAGAGGGAGGAGTAAAGAAGAGGGGAGGTGGGAGAGAGATGAAGAGAGAGAGAGGGAGAGGGGGATGTGAGAGAAAGACAAAAGGAGTGAGAGAGTGAAAGAGAAGGGGAGAGACAGGCAGTAAGAGAGAGAGGGAGTGAGAAAGAGAGGGATAGAGGGGAGTGAGAGAGGGAGACGAAAAAAAGTAAAGTTTCAGGGGTCAACCGCTTCGGTTGGCACAAGCGTGAGAGTTAAGCGCCCTAGCGATTTTGAATTTGCGCCCTTAACTCTCATGCTTACGCCAACCGAACTCCAATACGCGAACCCATCGTGAACACGACAACCCCACAGGAATCGAGATGGTCACACCCAGCCAATGGACCCTGGGACCCCGACTAACAAGGTAAGTATGCACATTTATATGCCCTGTATCCCTGTTATGGATTGTCAAATACAACATAAACCACGTAAATTTTATATTTTTTTTAGCATAATTTCAGTTGGATGTGCGGATGGACATCAAGTGCAGAGGCTGTAAGTTGGGGAGTACCTGAGTTTGAGGAGATTCGGTATGTCTACAGATGTAGACATACCCCCTCCATAAATCTTCGTCCGCGAAGCCAAGCCAAAGAAAGAAGACAGATGTACCGTGGAGAGAATTTCTTTCAAACTGCCTTGTAAAATGGGGTTAGCCGGGCAAATTGTGCCCAACTCACAAGGCAGCTTGAAAGGGTCTGACCCAGTCAGCGTCGTCCAAAGTCAACCAGGTCCCAGGCCTACCTTGGAGGTAGTCAGGGAGCCCAGTTAAATTTACCCAGGACATGTCGACCGGCGGCCTGAACAGTAAAATGGCCGATCGGGTTACTCCTGTGACATCAACGCTTACTCGCTGACATCAAAGGGAAACCCCAGCTGAAATGTCTCAGTGATCGGGGTTGGGGGGGGAGAGAGGGGTCACCGTCAGGGCCTGGGGTGGACGTGGGGTGGGGGGTGAGAGGTCGTTGCTGCAAGGAGGTGAAACGGTCGATGCCACGGGGTGGGGGGGGTGCCACGAACAGCGGGAGAGGGGTCGGCTGCCATGGGGGAGAGAGAAAGGGTCGGCGGCCATGGGGGCAGAAGGGTTGGCTGACGTGGGGGGAGAGAGGAGAGGGGTTGGCTGCTGAGGGTTGGGGGAGTGTGATTGACAGGGGGAGGGAGACTGACAACTGGTGGGTGGGGGGACAGGGGAGACCAGTTTACATGATGTGACACTTACCGCGTCATCCCCCTTAAATGGCCGAGTTGGTGATTTATTGGGGCTATTTCCCCCTCAGCTTAAAAAGTGCTGGAGGCACCTTTGTCTCACTAGTTGCACCTGGGTCCCAGGAGGGCTATACCTCTGCCATCAGATTTCTGAATGGACAATAACCACAGACACTGCCCTAACCTTCCCTTCATTTTGCATGAATTTCTTTATTTTAAAAAAGTATAATTTTGAGTGATTTCGCACTGTGATTGCTGCTATAAATCAACGAACTTTGTGGCATGTTCATCACAATAAATTCTGATTCTGATTCTCGTTGAGCTTGGGTGAGGTGTCGGAGATCAGACAGTGGACAATGATGTGTCTTTATTTGGGAAAGGCAGTAAGATTAGCCAGGAAACTGATCTTAATGGCAACCACAGGGAATTTTTTTGAAGGGGAATGTGAGAAGATTTACTTGCATTTGGAAAGGTGCAGACTGCTCCAGGAGAATTCGCTCAGGAAGGCATGTCTCACAAACTTGATTGAGCTTTTTGAAAAGGTGACCAAGATCATTGATAAGGCAGGGCAATGCCTTATGTCCACCTTGTCATGGACCTCACTGAGCCTTTGACAAGGCAATCTGTGCTGGAAGGTTGAATCTCATGGGACCCATGAGCTGGCCAATTGGGATATAGAATTAGCTTAAATTTGAGGATCAACACCTAATTTTCCGTCTGGGTGCTCTCCAACCAGATACTATTAACATCGTCTTCTCCGGTTTCTGACGGCCCACTCCCCTTTCTCACTCTCTTCCCCATCCCTCTATCTTCTTTCCTCCAGCTATGCAGCCCCTTCCCTCTTCATTCACAGAGCCAACGCCCCCCCCCCTTGTTTGCTGGTATGCCCTCCCTCCCTTATCCACCTATTACCCCCTGCATTTTGTTTTTAATTCAATCACTGCGTCTGCAGACTCTCGTGTTTTTCTACAGGATTGGCTTGTGGTAGGTGTTGGAGAGTGGGAGTGGAGGGTTGTTACTCAGATAGGAGGCCCACGACCGCTGGTATCCCACAGGGATTGGAGATGGCTCCACTGTGGTCTCTGTCATCGACTTGTCTGACAGCATGGCTAGTAAGTTCGCAGATGACCCAGAATCGAAGGTATCATGGGTGGTGAGGAAGGCTATCTCAGATTCCAATAGGATCTGGAAAAGTGGGTCAAGAAATGGCAAATGGGTTTTAATCAAAGAAGTGCAAGGTGCTACCCTTCCATCAGTCAAAGCAGAGCGTGACTTCCACTGTGAGTGGTAGAGCCCTGCGGAGTGTTGTGGAACAAAGAGAATTGCAGGTTGAAGTACAGCATTCCATTGAAGTGGGGACATGTGTAGACAGATTGGCGAAGAGGGCATTTGGCACGCTTGCCTTCATAGTTCATGGGGCACTACCAGTTTCCCCAATAATCACAGAGACAAAGACTGAGGGGAACGATAGGCTTTATTACACACAAGACTGCTGGCTCGGGTCCAAGCTAGTGAAGTGCAGGGAAGGAAGAGAAAATGGATCAGCTCATGATTGAATGGCAGGGGAGACTTGATGGGCTGAATAGCCTATTTCTGCTCCTCCCTCGAAAGGCCTGAAGGCCTCATAGTTTTAAATGCTTCTATTGAATCAGCCTCCGCAATTCTCTGGGGCAGAGAATTCCAGAGATTCATTCCCCTCTGCAAAGAAGACATTTCTACACACCTTTCACCCGGCCCATTCCCTCGAGTCTCCCCTGGACCACGCATGTCTCAATTAGATCACACTTCATTCTTCTTTAAATAACCCCCAATCTGTCAAACCTCTCCAGACAGGACAATCCCTCTTCCTTGGTGAATCTCCTTTAGACTGCCTCTAATGCTAGTATATCCTTTATATTGGGGGTGGGGGGTGAGGTGGGGGGGGGTGTGGAGATCAGACCTGTGCACAGTATTCCAGATGAGTTTGTTCAACTTTATAATCATCTGAATGTACAGCTGAACCCAGATGAAACAGCATTTCTCCTGAACATAGTGCCCACACATGCACACACAATGCATAGTTCATAATAATCACATATAGAGATATAATTTTAAATAAATGTATACAAAATATTTTGGGATGATTTACTTGGTTTCATCAGTCTTACATCCTGTGAGAAGAAGCTATTTCCCAGCCTGGCACCCCAGATTTTCTGAATCAGAATCAGGATTTATCGTCCTGAACAAGTCATGAAGTTTGGTGTTTTTGTGGCAGTGCCATAGTGCAAACATTCTTACAACATTACTGTACAAAATAAAATAAAATAATGTAGAAGACCACAGCCTGCGCCTCGGGCCGATGCAGAAAATGGTCATCGAACGCGGCAAAGGGGCAAAACATCGAGCGGGCTGGATCACCCGGTTCCATAGGATGCCGGCAGGGCGGTGAAACTGGCCAATTACTGCTGGTGGATCACAAGGTGCCCCAATCAGGGCCTGGGCATCCGAGGTAACTAATCATCAACCAGCCCGCTCAAGCCACGCCCTGGTGGTGACGGGGCCGAGCTGCCTATAAAAGGCAGATCTGCCACTGAATAAACAGTGTCGAACACACACTCTACTGGTATGTGTGTATCTTTCTTCTGCGGATTCGAGCTATAGCCTTAGGAGTATAATCGAGAGCTACAACCTAGCTGTAACCATAGCGACCCCGCTACAGTGTTTTGTAAACAAGAGTAACTATCACAAGAGACTTCAAACTCCATGCAAAATGAACAAACCAATTTAAAATGAATAAATGGGTGTGTTTTCTAGAACAGTATGTTGAGGGAACAGATTATTTCAAGTCTAGACATGTTCAATGAGAGAGGATGCATTAATAGTTTGGAATATATGGGGCCTTCAAGATTCAATTTATCACCACAGTAATAAAACAGTATCGTATTACATGAAATTCCTTTTTGCCTGCTTCAAGGCGGACAGATTCGCCAGCGGCAGGAATTGCCCTAAGTTCGTCTTTTGTCAGACATGGTCAGAGAGAGAGAAGCAAAAGCGATCCCCCCACCCCCCACCCAAGTCACCGAGTGTCCGTAGATTCACCTCCAGCGCTTCCACAGTCCCCGCAGGCTCACAGAATCCAGTCCAGCTCCCGATCCGAATCTCCGACACGGTCAGGAAACCTTCGGCGCCCTCGGCACCCCCTCACACCCAGTTCTGATACCTGGCACCCTCTCCAGCCAGTTTGAGCCAGCCTCCAGCAGTCTGCAGCTTCCAAGTCCTCGAGTCGTCAGCATCCCACTGCATGATGCACTGGTCCCTCAGCCACACGGCACCCTCTCTGGTCCGCCACCGTGGTGGCCATCCCCAGGGGTCATCTCCTCCGCTTCTCCTTCTCAGTCATGTGGGATTTTCCTGTCCTCTGGTGCCCCGCTCCAGTCCCTCCACTTCCCTGGAGTCTGCAGCTCCTCGTGGCTGCTACCGATTATTAAGTGCTGCCATCTTGGGCACAGAACAAGGTGCAGGTTTAAAGAAATAGCCGTCATTTTAAACAACAATTTTGGTTTTCTTTTCACTTCTGGACATAGATAATTACCATGGATTTGTATTTTATTTTATTGACAGTCAACAATCAAAGGTACACTGTCTTATCCATGTGTGTTACCATAGCAATCTTACTACGTTAATACGTTCTCGTGATGATGGCCGTTCTTATTAATAAACTGGACAACAGGCAGTGTTCGTAACTGGATTATAACTACCTGGATGGTTACCATGGTTCCCACCCAATGTTGGGCCAGAAGCCATTACAAGGCAACAAACACGAAGTAATTGCTGACACACGGGAGATCGCAGATTCTGGAATCTGAAGCTAAATACCATCTGCTGGAAGAGCTCAGAGGAGCGATCAATGTCGGTGGGAGAGAAAGAACGGTCAACGTTTCTGGCAGAACTGCAGAGATGCAGAGAAGAGATGCCAGGTTCACGAGGACAGGGTGTGCAACAGGGGCCCACGTGGGATGGTTATTGCAGAGCAGAGGGATCTTGGAGTCAAGCACATTGTGCCTCGAAAGTGGTAGAAAATGCTGTTGGCACAATGGCTTCATTAATCAAAATACTCAGTATACAAGGAAATCACAAGGCTGTGGAAACTCAGCAGGTCAAACGGTGGACATTATGTAGCACATATAAGGATTCATTTTTTTTTCTTTTTTTTAACTTTATTTATTCGTTCAAAAAATATAAGGATTCATAACCAACATTTTGGGCTTGAGCCCTTCAGCAAGGTATGAAAAAATGTTGGCAGGTGGCCGAACTAAAAGGTGGGGAGGGAGGGGCAGGGGGAAGAGTACAGGCAGGAAGTCATGGGTGGATAAGGGAGGGAAGGGACAGCAGCAAACAGAGGGGGGAGGGGGAATGGCTCTGTAAATAGAGAGGGAAGGGGGTGGAGAGCTGCAGGAAAGGAGACAGAGGGATGGGGAAAAGAGAGAGAGAGAAAACAAAGAGTGGGCCAGCAAAAAGCAGAGAAGTCAATGGAGAGGGTGCAGAGGAGATTCACCATGATGTTGTCTGGATTGGAAAATACAGTAAAAATCAAAAAATCTGGATTGCTCGAGGATTGGATTCTCAGACAGTACTTTTAAAATTCAAATTTAAGGAGAATAAACAGATTACTTTTGATAGTTTATTATCAAAATATTTTTTTCATTTAAAATAAAAAGTACAATAAAGCAAACAACTTTTTGTTATGGTTGCTTGAGACTTAATGCCTAATTAATACACCTGAATTAAGAATAAACAGTTTAAAGGCAAAAATACTATTTACACTGAACAAACGTCACTTGCATTAATATATAAACCTTAAAGCCTTTTAATTTATTTTCAGTCTCTTTCTTTGAAAACATTTAACTGTCACTGCATCTGCAGGTTCCTCCCCCTCCATGGAGTCACCCGAAAGTCGAACAATAACATTACAGATAATTAAACCACACCCCCCCCCCCACAAAGTTTACAGATAAAGCCTCTGACCAGGGCAACACTCGCAAAAACAGGGATAAGCAGACACTTTAAGGGAGTCACCCCCACGGCAAGAAGCATTAACCAGCTCTTCATCCTGGGCGACGATCTTCACCAAAGGTTTATGTTACTTCAGAGAACATCACTTTTACACTTTTAAACATGTATTTTCACCTCCTATTTTATTCTTATTTTTTGTTATTTATTTTCCTCGATATTTTTGCCAATTTCCTGAAGCTGGTAGTAGCTGAATTCCAGGTACCAGGGATTTTTTCTGTAAATAGAACTGAGATTAATGCTTTGGATGGCCATGGCCAACAATGTTGTCCTTTTTTTCTTTCAAAGGTTTATTCAAATAACAACAACATGACAAAACTACACAAACTATACACAGAACTACATCTTAACCTTCAATTCACATTGTGGAACATGTGCAGTAAGCGGTAAATTAATACCACACCCTCTGTCACAAACACTTCACAGATTCAGATTAAAACTGGTAATCACTATCAACATCACATTCCTGGGGCAGAGGGGGGGAGACTCACCATTCCCAGAACTTGCCCACCATCCCCTGGGATACCGCATGCTCCCACTGTAACACCACACAGGCCCGGGCGTAAGCCCGAAAGAGAGGCAGGCAGTCGGCTCACCCTGAACCCCCGACTTCCTGCTGCCTCGACGTGTGTATGTCCAGCTCGGCCAGGCCCAGCGGCAACCCCACCAGGAAGATCCTCCGAGCGCCCAACCCCACTCAGGAGAGTGGGGTTGAAGTTCAGCCAGATCTTGAGGAGCGGCCCCTTCATGTAGAAGAGGGGCTACAACCTCTTACACTCCACATACACATGATCCACCATCTTCTGCTGGCATAGCATTCTCAGCACTACTTCTTCTTGGCCTCCGCCGGTCGTGATCGACCATGGGTACTGCACCTCTGGTTTGTTTAGCAGTGTTGACTGTGTGGAGGCTGATCCTAGAACGACAGGCTCTGCCACAATTGCTGCAAATATAGGGCATCGTTGAATTGTTGTCCGCTCTTCGCTTCACTCTCCGCCCCTGAAACTGACTTGGGATCACTATCTTGCCGTGCTCTAAGTGTCGATGAAGAGTACCTTGCCATTCGTTGAGGTCATCTGCTGTGTCCTCTCACGATTCTGTGTTGATTTTTAAGGCTTTCATGTCACGCTTGCAGAGGTCCTTGAAGCAAAGCTGGGCTCTACCAACGTTAGAGCCACAATTTTCCACCAACCTAACATTTACAGATATCCTTCAGTGATACACAGTCCTGGTGTTAACACTATATCATGACATGTCTGGCCTTTACATTAACCTTTTACACTGCTGTGACCAACTGCTTGGTTAATCTTTTATACAAAAGTAATCAAAGGTCTTAATATGCATCCCCTTATAGTGCAGGAATAGTCTGCATGTTGACACATTATTTCATTGAGATTGCAACATGGGAATAATCAATCTTTTGTTGTACAGAATTGTTCAACTTTGATTTTAACCTCTTTATAACAAACATTCAATAGTCCTGACATTAATCCTTTATGCTCCATTGAGCCACAACCCTAACATTAACTTTTTATAGTACTAAAATAAATCACAGTCTTGGCAATAAACCTTCATTGATATCATGGCCAACGTTAACTCTTGGGGTGATGAACACTCCAACAGTAACAATTTGGACTGCGGTGATAAAATGCCCTAACGTTGGCTGTTCAGAATATTTAGATCCGTGGATTCCTCCTCTCATACAATGAAATTCTCTTTTTTTTCTTTTTAAAATATCTTTATTAATTTTTAAAAAAAACATACACATGGGCTGAACTATAAGATAATTTGTACTTCTGAAAAAATACCTTAAACATACTGAGTATAAATTGTGTGCAACATCCTCGATCAAACCCATTTTTATCAAACTAAAAAGGGACCCCCCCCATTAATCAAACCCCTCCCTCTAAATCCGACATTCAGAGACCAGGCAACGCTGCTTAAGAATATCTAAACAGCCTAATTCTTCATGGTAACCCTCCATGAATGTACGATGAAACTCAACGCCCTTGCATGAACTCTTGGTGCCTCCATGAGCAACAGCTCTATTAACCCTTTATTACTCAGTGATGCGCAGGTCTGCAATTACTGCCTTCTACTAAAGTGAGGCCCAAGCCCTTGCCATTAACCCTTTACAGTAATATGCCACCCAGCTATGAACCGTTCTGATAAAGTTGATTTTATTGTGAGACGGAAACATTTTCTTTCTTTTTATAGTATTTTTACTGATTTTATATATTGAAAAAAACCCAAGCCAGTAGAGAGTACATACAATGTAAGTAAGAAATGACAGCTAGTCCCCAACTTGCGAGTTACGCCCACCTGCACGTACGACCGAAATTTTAGAAGAATACATACTGTACACAAGCTGAGATTCTTCATTAAAGACTTGCTTGTTGAAAATACTTTTGAAAAATTGCTTTGACACCTCGTTAAGGCATGCAAATCCGACTTACGACCAATCCGGGTTATGGCCAATCCCTCAGTCCCGATGGCAGTCGTAAGTTGAGGATGCAAATCAACATATCACATCGCATCTACAAAGACAGAGCAAAAGTAAACATAGAAAGACAAAAGAAATACCACAAAAGGAAAAAAAAACAAAATCAGGAGTTCATCAAAAAACCCCATCCACATAACGACACTGTACGGCAGAATAAAAACAACTTCCCTCGTAAAAGTGAAATGAAAAAAATTCGACAAGAACTCAGATTATAAAATACATCTAAAGATCATGGTAAGAATTCAAAAATGGCCCCCACAACATTTGGAAACTTATGCTTGAATTATTACAGGGTAGGTTAATGGGGTGTAAATTGGATGGCACGGACTCGGGGCTGAAGTGGCCTGTATGTTTAAGAATTTAAAGGGGGCATAATTTCAGGATAAAAGGACGTCAATTTAAATCAGAAATTGAGGAAAATTCCTTTAGTCATTGACCTCATGAATGAGCTGATCTGGCACTTGGAGCAGGCACTCAGTCAATGGTCAATGACAGACTCTTCCTGCTGCTCCATGTGTGTTCAACCGCAAGAACTGATGAGCTGGCAGAACAATGATCTCCAATGTGAGAGCCTTGCAGGCTGAATGACTTCATAATTGCACAGAAGGATGGGCAGAAGGATGAGGGGGTGGTGGGGTGGGGTGGTGGGGGGGAATCTTCATAGAGGCATTTCAAATACTGAGAGGCCCGGACAGAGTAGATGAGGAAAGAATGTTTCCCATGATAGGAGAGGTTAGGACAACTTCAGGATAAAAGGGTGCCAATTTAAAACAGAGATGTGGAGAAAATTCTTTAGCCAGAGGGCAGTGAGTCTGTGGAACTTGTTGCCACAGGCAGCTGTGGAAGTGAGGTCATTGAGTCTATTTAATACCGAGATTGACAGGTATTTGATTAGCTAGAGTGTCAAGGGTTACGGGAGAAAGCCGGGGAGTGGGCCTGAGTGGGAGGATGGATCAGCTCCTGATTAAAATGGTGGGGCCGACTAGAAAGGCCAATGGGCCGACTGCTGCTCCAGTATCCTGTGATCTTGTGATCTTAGGAGCACTCTGTCAAATAACCAAATCATTGCAGTGAGGCAGAGCTGACATTAACCCTTTAATGATCTATTGACACAGTAACTAACCTTACATTCACATCAATGTGCTATCATTATCCATTAACAATGCAGGTCTTTAACTGTGTCATTAACCATCCATGCTGCATTGATCCACAATAGTGCCGGAAAACTATACTAAAGTGATCCAGTCCTCTCCCTTAACCCTTTATACTGCAGTGAAGTAAAGCCTGGTCATTTACCATTGATATTCAGCCCCCTTAATCAGAATCAGAATTTATTGTCATAAGCATTTGTTTAAATCCGTTGTTTTACTCAGCATTCATTTAATTTAATTGCTATATGCATTTTTTAAATTTAAATTTTTAAATCTTTATTTTTTAAGAATTTAGACATACAGCATGGAAATACAGGCCTTTTCGGCCCATGAGGCCATGGCGCCCAATTACACCCAATTAACCTAAAAACATTTTGAACAATGGGAGGAAAATGAAGCCCCCGGAGTAAACCCACGCAGACACGGGGAGAACAAACTCCTCACAGACAGCTCGGGATTTGAACCCCTGGTCACGGCTGCTAGCTCTGTAACAGCTTTGAACTAAATTAGTGCAAAAGTGGAGAGAGTGAGGCCGTGTCTGGGGTTCAGAAATCTGATGGCGGAGAGGGAAAAGCTGTTGTTATACCATTGGGTGCTTGTCTTCAGGCTCCTGCACCTCCTTCCTGATGGTAGTAGTGTGAAGAGGGCACGGCCTGGTTGGTGGGGGTGTCCTTGAAGATGGAGGCTGCTTTCTTGAGACACCACCTCTTTTTGTTCTCAATGGAGCGAAGACAGGTGGGGGGGGGGGGTTGTCGGGTGACAAGCGGCCGCGGGGAAGGGAGGGACCCAGAGAGGGGCGGGCAGGCGGGCAAGTGACCGACGGGCGGGGGGGTCAACTTGTGTAATGCGTCATCAGTTGGGGATAGGGACACTACCCCCCCAAATTGCCGGGGAGGGCAAATTCACAGGAATTTGGACGGTGTTGTGAAAGGTCCAGGAGGTCCTGAATTCCCAGGAATTTGACTGGGACAAAGTAGGGTCACCAGCTGCCTGCGGAGTGAAAATGGCTACTGAAAATGATGATTGAGAGCAAACTGAGTTTAATCAAGATTTTCACAAACTGTGTCCATTCCAGTGTTATCCTGTTGCCATTCCAAGGATACACTGAGCACATTGTTACTTTACACAGTTGGAAAAGACTCATTTCATCAGTAGGAGTAGAATAGATTTGCAGTATATGTGGTCTCTATGGTTGAGGTGCTAATCCTACTAATTGCAACTGATGTGTCTTGGCAGTGTGCTCACTGTGAACAGACTTGTGGTCGACTCACATTGGCCTGGGCACCTGGACATATTTTGGAGCCTCTCGATTTCGTATCGCTGCGGGGATAAAAAAGCTCAGACAGAATAGCAAAAATTTGAATCTTTAATGTGTCTTTAAATTGCAACTTCACAATGCTACGAAGTGCCTCGCAGGAAGTGTCGGAATCAGGTTTATTGTTGTGAACACGTCACGAAATTCGTTATTTTGAAACATATCTCATCCCCTTAAATACACTATCTAAACATTTTGTTAAAAAGTGTAAAAGAAGAAGCGTAAAAGTTCATTCTGAAATTTGATGGCAGGACTGCGGCCGCATCACAGTGTAAACATGCGTTTTATGATCCATTATGTAAAAAGAAAAACAAAAGTCAGGCAGTATCTTTGGTTCACCGATTATTCAGGAATCTGATGGCAATGGGGAAGAAGCTGTCCCTGCGTTGCGGAGAGCTCGTCTTCAGATTCCTGTACGTTTTCCCCAATACTTGCAGAATAAAGAGGGCAGGGCCTGGGTGGTGGGGGTCCTGTATATGCTCGAGACATGCATCTTAAAGATATCCTTAATGGAGAGAAAGCTGGTGTCCATGATGGTGCTGGCCGAGTTCACCGCTCTCTGTAGCCTTTACCTGTCCTGTGCACCTCCGTACCAGACAGTTATGCAAACAGCCAGCCTGTTCTCTGCAGTACCCCTGTAGAAGTTTGATGATGTACCAAATCTCCTCAAACTCTTAATGGAATGCTAGCCTTGTTCATGGTCAATGCAGCAAGATTGTCGGGATCAATCTGCTTCACAGACCTCCTATTGGCTGGCCCAACTTTGATCCTTCTGTTCTTTGGGATAGAGGAGGTAGATGGAAAGGTGGCAGAAAAGATTAATGTGCCTTTATTCATAGCATAGAATATAGGAACTGGGGGCTGATGTTGAGACTAATGAAGGCATTGGTGAGGCCACGTTTGGAGTATTGTGTGCAGTTCTAGACCCCAAATTACAGGAAGGATATAAATAAGGTTGAGAGGGTGCAGAGAAGGTTAACGAAAATGTTGCTTGGATTGCAGTATCTAGAATATGGAGAAAGATTGAGTAGACTGGATCTTTATTCACTGGAGTGTAGAAGGTTGAGGGGGGATTTAATAGAGGTGAGGGTAGGTGAGATTGGAACATGGGGTCATAAGTTAAGAGTTAGGGGGCAAAGGTTTAGAAGTAACTTGAGAGAGAGTTTCTTCACTCAGAGAGTGGAGTGACCTTCCAGAAGAGGTGGTTGAAGCAAGGTCAATTTTGTCATTTAAGAGAAGGTTGGATGAGTGCATGGATGTGAGGGGATTGGAGGGTTATGGACAGGGAGCAGGTAGGTGGGACTAGAGGAGATCACTTAAATCGATACGGACTAGAGGGGCTGAGATGGCCTGTTTCCATATTGTAATTGTTATATTGTATATAAAATTATGAGGGGAATAGATAGAGTAGATGTGAATAGGCTCTTCCCCTTGGGGGTAGGGGAGATTGGAACAAGGTTAAGGGTTAGGGGAAAAACTTTAGGAGTAATATAAGTGAAGGCTTCTTCACTCAGAGTGATGGCTGAATGGAATGACCTTCTGAAAGAAGTAGTTGCAGCAGGGGAGGTTAGATGAGTACATGGATGTGAGGGGGTTGGAGGGTTATGGGCAAGGGAGCGGGTAGGTGAAACTACTGGAGTTTCACGTAAATCGGTGCGGACTAGAAGGGCCGATATGGCCTGTTTCCAGACTGTTAATTGTTATATGGTTATATGATGTTACCAGCACTGGAGGGTTTTATCTGTAAAGAGCAACTGGATAGGCTGGGACTTTGCAACCTGGAGTTTAGGAGGCTGAGGGATTGACCTTACTAATTAGCATGAACAATGGTAATGGTCTTTACCCCAAGGCAGGTGAGTCTAAAACTAAATGATTTGCTCTCAGGTGAAAGGTGAAGGATTTAAAAAGGACCTGAGGGAAAACTTTTCAACAGAAGGTGAAGAGTGGAAGGAATAATGTAAAGTTTAAAAGACTTTTAGACATATCAGGGTTGGCATCATGGGGGGGTGGGGGAAGCCTCTCCCAATGAGTTATTGTACCCTCCCCAACCTGGTCCCACGCTGCCACCACCATCCTCACCTGCCAGCGTCTGAATTGGGACCTTGGATGGGTGGTAGGTTGGGGCGAGGATCTGCAGACTTCCCTCCCGTGAGCTTTCCATGGCTCCGATCTTTTCCCCATCCACAAGGCTTTATCACAGTGGTTTGAGTGGAGAGATACAGCAGTGGGAAAGTGATTAATTGACAGGGTGAACAATCCAGAGAGTGGCTTTTGAATGTGATTAATAGTTTTAATTTAATTTACTTTTTTAATTGAGTGGTACTGCATGGTAACAGGCCCTTCTGGCGCACTAGTCCACGCCACTCAGATACACCCATATGACCAATTAACCTACAAAACTTATAGGTCTTCAGAATATGGGAGGTAACTCACTCAGACGCTGGGAGAAGATACAGCCAGCGCCAGATTCGAACCCAGGTCGCTGGCGCAGGAACAGTGTGGCACTAGCTGTTAGACTTGTGCTCTTTTAAAAAATAACACTATGGAATTACTAAACTATGAACTCCTCATTAAAAGGTTCCTTCTTCCTGTGTTCCTTCAAACCAAGAATGCTGCAGGAAGTCTACAAGTATAAGGTATATAACCACCGTCTCGGCCCTGAACTCTTCTTCAAGGTGTGAGTAAAAAGCAGGCAGGTTTTTAAGGCTGAGGGAGCAGGAGCTGGGGCAGTGGGAAGAGCACAGATGAGCAGAAAAAAGATGGTAAATGGACATTGATAGGACAGGAGAGGAAAGGTAAGAATTGATCAAGGGAAGGGAGGGGTTTTCTGTGAATGCAAAGGAGATGAATGGAAAGGGGAAGAGAAGCCCCAGTCATACTGGCACTTTATCCAAGTAATTAACTGCCAATATACTGGTTACCGTGCCAATGCGATCGCTCGTGAATCAGCACGCAGGCCTCAGATCACCCCGGGATGGACCACCTAGGAAAGGTGTATCATCACTGGGGCGATCTGATGCCTGCGGGCTGGTTAACCCAGTAAGGATCCCCCCTGGGATGCCTGGTAAAAGGACGCAGAGAGCCAGTTTATAGCAGTCCAGAGTGAATGGTAAAGGTAAAGGCTCCATTGTTGTCACATTTAGAATGGAACACACATGAAATTCATTAACCTCACATACCGTAAAGAAGACAGAGAGATGCCACTCTGTCCAGTGCCCCTTGCAGAAACAAGGCCCCAGCGAAGAAATGAACCCGTGACCCCCGGTTTGCAAGACCATATACCACTGAGCTATCGAATGGTAAAAGCAGATTCTTTAACTGGTTCATTGAACAGCTAATTTGCTTGTGAGCCAGTGTGAAATGGGCGAGAGACAGAGCTAAATGAAATAGATGGGAGGGGAGGGGGTATGCAAACAGAAACTGGAGACATCGATGTTAATGTGGGTGCCCAGATGAAACATGAGGTGCTGTTCCTGTCCATTCTTCCCCTCTCCCTGACATTTTAATTCAGACACCAGTCTGATACTTACTTAGGACTTGAAGAAGGGCTCAGGCCTGAAACGTCAGTAAGTGTCTTCACCTCCTATGAATGCTCCAGCATTTACTGTGTTTTTACGACAATCACAGCATCTGCAGACTTTTATATTTCAATCCCTTTAAACCAGAGTCGGGTTCTCACCCTCCTTGGATTCACAAGGATTTTTATTGTACTTTTGGACAGCAACCCTCACAAAAGAAATTGGTTTGATGGAAGGTCATCACCTGAATTGTTAACTCTGCACCTCTCTCCACAGGCCTGCTAAGTATCTCTAGCTCTGGTTTCATTCCAGATCGGCAGTCTATTGCTTTTCCGACAGAAAAGCTACTGGGAAGATAACAAGTTGGCATCTTTTGTTTGTACCACAGGAAGACTTAATCTGCCATTATAAAAATAAACCTGCAAGAAGGCATCTTTTGGCAGATGAGAACCTTTGCTTCATTGAACTGCGATCCAAGCTTGTGAATCCTAACTCTTGCCCAAATCCTCAATGCTCCGAATCTTAACAAGAACGCTTTCCCGGTGCCACATGTGCCCGACACCACCCTCCTGGTGACACATTCCCGATCCCACGGAGGTGTCAAGAAACTGTGTGGGGGGGGGGGGGTTGGGGGGGATATCTCCGCCTCAGCTCAATGCTTGTGTTGGCCATTCTGTGAGATTTTCTGTGCAGCCCGTGACAGCGACAGGAATCAAGAGATGTGCGAGGCAAACTTATTAAAACATACTATTCCTGGAGCATTATCTGTGACTGCTTCGAGGCCATGATGGAACAGGAAATTAGTCCCAGTCCCTACACCTGAATAAATTATTCAAATGAGGCATATTTGGAATAACAATAATTTTTGTTCAGCATTGAGTCCCTTTTCGGAAATACACAGATGCCTCGGCAGGATAATGCTGCAGTGGGGTTTGTATCAGAGAAACCAGTGCAGTGGGGTCTGTAATGGAAGAAGGAAGCCATTTTCCCCTCATTTCCATGGTGATAAACCGTTGAGTCCAATCCCAGTACTTAGCTTCACTGACCTTTACAGCACACTGCAGCACCTTCAGCCTATGAGGTCATGCTGACCTACTTAAACCAACAGAAGAATCTCGACCAATGGTTTTCAACCTTTTTCCTTTCCACTCACATTCCACCTTAAGTAATCCCCATGCCATTGGTGCTCTGCTCTGTGATTAGTAAGGGATTGCTTAAGGTGATATGTGAGTGGGAAGGAAAAAGGTTGAAAACCACTGTTTTAATTGTCCCTCATGGACTCGTTATGTGCACGGTTTCAGAACTCCAAAGGAAATGGGCCAATGGCAAGTTTTATCAGGCAAAATATTTCAGTAACAATCGGATCTAGAGCAGCAATTCTCAACGTTCCCTTCCCACTCACATCCCACCTTAAGTAATCCCTTACTAATCACAGAGCCCCGATGGCATAGGGATTACTTAAGGTGGAATGTGCGAGGAAAGAAAAAGTTTGAAAACCACTGAACTAAACCTTCCCAACCTCACACCCACAATTTTTCTTGCATCCATGTGTCTGTCCAAGAGTCTCTTAAATACTTCCTTTACTCCAGCCTCTGCCATCACCCATGTCACCCAATACTTTGTATTGTGTGTGTCCCATGGTCCACTTTTGTCAGGTTGTACATGTACAATCAGATGATAATAAACCTGAATTTCTAATATTTTCAGAAAACTGAAAAACACATATAATTGCTGGTGAGTCTTCATTGTGATTACCTCAACATTGAAGCCCCAGCACAGATTTTCAGAGAGTTTGACACCCAAAAATTACGCCCAGTTCTCTTTTCACAGGTGCTACCTGACATGATGAGCTTGTTCCAGTAGATTCTACATTCATTTGAGGAACAACAAATCTCTCTCTGAAAACTGACAAGAACCTTCCTGAGTGGTAACCATTTAACTTTCCAGCACTAAAGCCTGGTGAACTTTATATATGCTAAATTCTGTGCACAGTATAAGAGTTGCCTGCAACCAGTGAACTTGGAAGAATGAGAAGTGAGATTGGACTGTGAACCAAAGAACTCTTCAGAACTTATACACACATTACATACAAGTGTTCTTAGAATTAGAAGGGGGTTAAATTAAGCTAGATAAGTTAAAATGTGATTGTGTATTTGTGGTGGTACACCACTGGCCTACTGCAGGGGGAAACCTCTGTACCTGTAGGAGAGTAAGGGGACAGGACAACACCTGGTCGGCTGCCAATTAGTCGGCCTGAATGGATCTAGCCCCACCCGGTCGGGTGTCAATCACCCTCCGGGATATAAGCCTCCACTGACCTCCCTCAGCCTCACACACAGCCAGCCTGGCTCTGTGGAAGTCTTTGTGGATTAAAGCCTGTTGTACAGTTTTTACCATGTGTGTATCTGATTCTGTCTAACAGCGCACCACAGTTTTCATATTTAAAGTTAATTCAAAGCAACTTTTGTTTAAGTAACCATTTGTCTTGATGAATATCTATTGCTGCTGGGTTTTGGGGTCCTCTGGGCTCATAACATTTCAAACAGATAAGGTTAGCATGTGTTTTCCCTGGGTGCCCCAGTTTCCTCCCATACTCCAAAAAGTGCACCAGGGTTGTGGGTTAAATTAGGTGTAATTGGGCGGAATGGGTTTCAATGGCTGGAATTGGCTGCAGCAGTGCCATAAACAAAATCTTTAAATTAAAACAAATTAAACCTGGGAGAAAAGTTCCATTAGCGATGGGTGTCAGAGGTGGCGAGGCAGGTAGAGAGAGAGACCATGAGGAAGGGATGGGGAAGGAAAGTGAAAGAGAGAGGGAAAAGTAAACACTGGAGCTGGTACCGAGATGGGGCCAGCCGAACCAGATAACCCAAATTGGAAAACTCAGGGTTTATGCTGTTTGGGTTTAAGGCTGACCAGGCGGAATATACTGGGCTGTTCCTTTTTCCACTGAGGGGAGCTGAGATATGAACCAGAGGTCATGGGTTAAGGGGAAATGTTCAGGGGGCACATTTGCGGGAATTTCTTCACACAGAGAGAGTGGTGGGAGAGTGAACCAAGTTTCCGGCTGAAGTGGTGAATGTAATTAAAGTGTAGATATACAGCACGGTAACGGGCCAATTCCGCCCATGAGACCATGCCGCCCAACCTACAACCCCTGGTGCATTTGGAAAGGTGGGAGGAAACCGGAGTCCCCCAGAGAAAACCAGCGCAGACATGAGGAGAGAGCACAAATTCCCTGAAGACAGAGCGGGATTCAAACCCTGTTCCTGATCGCTGGCACTGTAAAGGCGTTCCACTAATCGCTACGCCCACCGCGCTAGTCCTTTATAAAATTTTCACATTTAGAAGTCTTAGGACAGGTCCATGGATGGGAGGGGTATGGAGGGCTATGGACTGGGTGCAGGTCGGTGGGACCAGGCAGAATAATAGTTCAGCACAGACTATTAAAGGGACTATGTTCTGTGCTGTAATGATCTATGGTTCTATAGTTTATGAAAGGGCCAGTGCCACAGGCCTGGCATTGTGCTTTCTTAAATGTACTCGCCTGTGAGTGGGGGGTGTGGGGGCTTGTTTCAAATCCAACCCCAGAGCAACGAGCAAAGATGAATGCATCACAGAATGATGCTACTGATGGAGCAGAGGGTCAATCAGAGCTCACTATTCGGAGCTGGGAACCTCAGCCTGATCGAGGCCAGAGCCAAATTTGTCCAAAGCCATCCGCCAGAGAAAATCCATCATCTGGGTAAACTGGCCTCTGAATCCTATCAGGGGGTTGGGAACCAGGGTCCGCGGATGCCTGGAGCTCAGGTTCACCGCTGGAACAGACCTTATGGCTACGGAGGTCACGGAATGAGGGGGTGGTAGCAGGAGGTGACGGCACTGGATGAGGTGGCAGGGTCCATAGACACTCAATGGCTTTATTGTCGTTCAATATTACATGGAATTTATTTTTGACTGCTGTAAAGTAGAAGGATTTGCCATCGGCAGAAATTCTGTGAAGCACCTCTTACAGTCAACGAAGCAGAAGAGAGTCCCCTCAGGGTCTTTCGCAGCCATACAAAGTCCGGTCCAAACCATCAGCAGCTTGAGGGCCAGATCCAAACCACCGACATGATCAGGAACCCTTCAGCACCCTCTCGCATTCCAGCACCTGGTACCCCTTCAGCCAGACCTTGCGCCAGACTCCAGCAGTCTGAATCTCGGTGGGGGCTCTGGATGAGTGGCACTTCTTCGGAGTCACAGAAATATTCAACGTGGAGGCAGGCACAACTTTTCCTCGCTGACCAAACATGTCCTACCTACACTCATTCCACCTACCTGCGTTGGCCCATATCCATCTTAAGCCATCCTATTCATGTATCTGTCCAAATGTTTCTTAAACATTGCAATTATAACTCAACCATCTACTTTGTTCCATGCACTCAGAACTCCCTGTGTGTCATGACAGATGAACAAACATAAATGCATTTTGTGTAATTATGCACATGGCAACAAAGGAACCTTGTACCTTGAAAATTGATTATGCTGATAAAGTAGCCAGCAGTGCTGTTGATTCACCTCTTGGAAGGCTGTTGGTGGTCTTGTAATGACCCTCCACTAATGGTGCCACCCCACACTAACCGTGTCACTTCTGACGGTCCCTGTTGGGTCAATTTTGCAGAGAAATTTCTCCTCATCTCAGTCCTGTGACCTGAGAGAGTGACCTCCATGTTCAGGACCACCCCCTGGCCCCTTCCCTGCCAAGTGGAGCATCTTCCCTACACTGAGTCCATCTTGTCCTCTCATCATTCTGAACATTTCAGTGATATCCCTCCTCAATTCGCTGAACTCCATTGTGCACCAGTTGACCCAAGAACAACAGGAAAGAGCAGAGCCCATGACGAGAGACACTCAGCAAGGAAATCAAAAAGCCAGCAGCGAAACAAAGCTCAGATTTAATCGTGTAATTAATTTTTAAAAAAATGTTTATCTTCCAGGAAAGCTTATTTTTGACTTTTATTTCGGTTCAAAGAGGACAAATTGAATTTTGTAAACCTTGCTGACAAAGTGAGCTAATTATTTCACCTATATTTAAACCTCTATGTTTGAAAATACACATACGATCCCAAATTCTAATTATTTCCTGCAGGGTTCAATTTAAATGAAATGTATAATCAGCAAATTGTAATAATTAATGGTACAAAGGCATGCGACTGAGATGCTGAAACTTGTAAACGCTGGAAATACTTGACAAGTCGGTCAACATCTGAGGAGTCGATGACACTCAAGGCTGAAAGACGCAGCATGACTCCACTCATTATGAAAGCCGATGAGCTCTACTTTGGTTGTAAAATTCGTGACCTAGACAAGCCCTGGGCTCCTCACATTTGTTCTTTTTCATAATAATAATAAATACAGCTCAATGAAGAAAAGGGAATGAAACTCAAAATACAATATTGTACCAGCTATTTCAGAAGAGCTACCAAAGCAACACACACCCACATCTACCCACACACACACACTCACACACTCACATACACACCCACACTCACACACACACACACACCCTTACACACACACACTCTTACACACACACACCCTTACACACACACACTCACACACACACTCACACACACACCCTTACACACACACACACACACTCACACACACCCACACACACACCCTTACACACACACACTTACACACACCCTTACACACACACACCCTTACACTCACACACACACTCACACACACACATGCACTCACACTCACACATACACACTCACAAACACACACTCACACTCACACACACACTCACACACACCCCTACACACACACACTCACACACACACACCCACACACACACACCCACACACACACCCACACAAACACAAACACTCACACACCCCCACACACACAAACACTCACACACTCACACACACACACACTCACACACACACTCACACACACATTCACACACACACTCACACACACTCACACACACACACTCACACACACACACACACACACACACACACACACACACACACACACACACACACACACACACACACACACCAGGTTAGTCAACACAAGCCTGCTTTATTTAGACTTTACAGGCTTCTTTTACACACCTCACCATCCCAGGCTCCATGGAATGGGCTGGGACATCATTATGAGTTTCCTGCCAATCCACGGGACCGGCAGGTTTAATTTAAGCATAGCGAGCATACCACCCCTTCCGGCAGGAGACTCTGTAACCCAACTCAGCGCGCAGCTCCGTGCGCGTACAGTCCATTAAATGGGTGAGCACCCAGCTGTCTGTCTTATGACTCCACGCACCTGCCGAAGAAGGGTGCCAGTGACGGTTTGCCATACCACGCTGTGGTCCCGCTCAGCCTGCTGCACGGCTGCTACAATATTACATATATATCAAGATAAGAATTCAAACTCGGACCCACCTCCACTGCACTGGGTGAAATTTTTTAAAATCAAAATTATTATATAAAAACCCCCACCCATCTACTCTAATTAATTAAAAAACTAACAAAAATTATCTGAGGGTTGCATGCATTTTGTAGCTTCTCGTTCCTACCGTAAATCAAAAAACAAAGGTAAGACTATATCTCATCTGGAAGAGTGAGTACATTAAAAACATTTACATCAAATGGAAATAAGTCATAAAAGGTCATCACATTTCACCGATGAATCAAATACACATGATATCTAATTTTTTTTTCTAAACTTAAATAGAACACAATATGAGAAAACCAATGAAATACTGTTGACGGTCTAAAATCTTTCCATTTGAATAGGATGGCTCTTCCAGCCAACTATGTAGAGAAGACTACAACCCGTTGAACAGGTAGAGAAAAACTCCGTATACTGGTTCAATAACCCTGAAAAGAGCAGTTATTGGATTGGGTCGTAGCTCCACCTGGAGTACGGTTGGAAAGATATTCAAACTTTCTTGCCAATAGTTTTCCAAGGATGAACAAGACCAAAACATAAATATCAATATCTCAATTTCAGAATTTACATCTGTCACAAATAGGGGTAATATGAGAAAAGATATTAGCCAATTTACCTTTGGACATGTGAACATGATGCACCACTTCGAATTGGATTAATGAATGTCGGGCACATATAGAAGATGTGCAAACCTTGGCTCAGAATTATTCGGAAGTCAATGCCAGTGGTAGTCCCAATGATATGGCAAGAACAGGAGGATCATGGGACAGACTGTTACTTCTGTCTGAACATCATTGTGCGGGACGGTAGCTGCAAAGCATTGGATCAGAAGTCAATAATGAGGATCATCAAAACAGTGAAGAAGATCACTTTCCTTCTGTTGATGACATTCACTGGGACCATTGTTTAAAAGGGATTCAAAGAATTATTGAGGATTGTTTCCAGCCAACACACATCAAGAAGGGGGACCAGGAGCATCAACATCAGATCTTCCAGGCAAGAAAATGGCTACATCCCGCAGGCTGTGAGATTGATGAACAGGTAAGAGGTAACAGGTGGATACAGGGGGAAGGGTAGAAAGAAGCTCAAAAGTGATCAGATGAGAGGGTAGATCTCTGATAGGAGAAAAATAGAGGGGTAGGGAAAGAATGAGACCGAGGGAGGGTGGTGAAATCAGAGAAAGGGATATTGATGCTGGAATGGAACGTGTTGTTTCCCCCAATTTGTGGGAGGTCTCAAAAAGAATGGCTGACGTTTCGAGCATCCTTTTACTCCCACTGATTCTATGCTCCTCCAGCAGATCATGCTCAGGTTGCCGTGACTTACCAAGAACAGGGTTGTGGGGGAGGGAGAAGATCTTAATGGCAGCGGAGAAATCAGTGGATCGCAAGACAGGACTCAAACTGCAGCGCTTAGTAAGCATTTAATGTGCCATATACTTCATTTCCCTTGGGTGAGGAGGCCTCCGAAATGAGCTCAGAAATGCCGAGACCCTTAGCAGAGTAAAATAAATTGAACTGTGTGTTCACGACAACAGCAGTCACCATAGCTTTAAGCAAACATAATACTTAAATGTTCCACAAGCTTTTAACATGACAAGGGGTGGCCATAATTAACAGGGAGAGCAATTAGAGGGAGATCTGCTGATGGGATGTGTGATAACTGCCCAGTTCCAGCTACATCAGGTGTGGATTTTCAAGTTCAAGTTCAGGTTTCTTATTATTATACAATTGTACAAGTACAACTATTTGAAACAACGCTTTTCAGTCCGCAGTGTAAAATCATGGAAACACATATAGAGCCGTAGCACATGTACTTACATGTATAAAAATAAATAAGTATTGTTGTTAAATGATAGTCTCGGAGGGATTATATGAACAGTTCAGCAGTCGTTCAGCGTTCTCACGGCCTGTGGGAAGGAGCTGTTCCTCAGCCTGGTGGTGCTGGCTCTGATCCTCCTGTATCCCTTTCCCAATGGGAGCAGCTGAAAAATGCTGTGTGTGGGGTGGGGGGGTGGGGAGGGGGGGGTGGTGGAAGGGGTCCTCAAGGTTGGAGGGTGATGGAAGGGGTCCTCAATGATTTTGTACACCCTCTTCAGACAACGATTCTGGTAGATCATGGTGAGGTGGGGGGGGGTGGGGGGGTGGGGGGGTTGGCGAGATAAGAGAGACTCCAGTGATCCTCTCTGCCTCTCTTATGGTCTGGTGGATTGACCATCTCGCGCCCCCCCCCCCCCCCGCCAATCTAATGCACTACAGCAACCATAACAAACTATGATGGGGCTCTCAAAATACAACTCCTGTAGAATGTGAAAATCAGAATCAGAATTTATTGTCATGAAGTTTAGTGTTTTGTGGCAACTTCACAGTGCAAACATTCATATTATAAACCATCTTTACAACATTATCATAAAAGGTAAAAATAAAAGTTAGTCATGTCTTTGGCTTATTGATCATTCAGGAATTTGATGGCAGCGGGGAAGAAGCTGTCCTTGTGCCGCTGCGTGCTCGTCTTTAGGCTCCTGTACCTTTTCCCCGATGGTAGCAGAGTGAAGAAGACATGGCCTGAGTGGTGGGGGTCTTTGAGGATTGAGGCTGCTTTTTTAAGACACGACCTCATGTTGATGTCCTCCAAGTCTGGTGCCTGTGATGTCGCAGGCTGAGTTAACAACTCTCTGGAGTTTATTCTTGTCCTGAGAGTTGGTGCCTCCGTACCAGGCAGTTATGCAACCAGCCAGAATGATCTCCATGGTCCAAATGTACAGAGTCTTTGGTATCATACCGAAATTGACATGATGGTGGCCGGTAGCCTTGCCTGCTTCAGTCTTCTCAGGAAATACAGTCGCCGTTGCGCCTTCCTGACAAGCAACTGCTCAACATCACATCATACACCATGATCTTCATTGACAGGGGTACCAACATTTGAATAACCAACGGAAGCAGAAAAGTTCAGGATTGAGAAAGGATGGTGGCACAAACATCAGTTGGTTTGGCCTGAAATGCAGGGCTTGAAAGGGAAGTGGAATCACATCCAGCCGTCCACAGAAGTGTGAAGCAAAATCCTTGGGATATTCAGGACCCCAAGGAAACTTCTGTGGAGCGAGAAGCAAAGGTGGTGAAAGTCATTAAGAAAATCTGCACTTTCTGCGGCCGCGTGCAGTGGAACTGGAGAAACCAGCAGGTCACGCAGCGCCTGTAGGAAGCCAACAGCCGTTGATGTTTTGAACTGAGCACTTCATCAGAGAGCCGAAAATCAGGTGGATGTGTGAACAAGAACTTGGCAGGGAGGGGGTGGAGGAAGGGGGAGAAGGAGAGGCCAACAATGGATGCAGGTGGGAAGGAGCTTGGAGGTGATAGACTCCTTTAAAGTAAAAGGTTGGTCTATGGGCCATTTTGAAAATAGTTTCAAGGAGACATCAGAGGGCTGATGGGCTGAAGGGATGGTGGGGACCTAGGATTCCATTGCAGGATGTTGGAGTCCTACTCACTGATATCTGCAGCCTTCAGGAATCAGAAGCCTTTTTTATGAATTCAGACACACAGCACGATGACAGGCCCTTTCGGGCAATGAGCCCCTGCTACACAATTGCACACAAATGGCCGACAACCCCAGTACGTTTCAAAGGAAACCAGAGCACCCGGAAGAAACCCACACAGGCACGGGGAGAACGTACAAAAAGGCAGCGCAGGATTCGAACCACGGTCCCAATCATTGGTGCAGTAAAGGCGCTGCGCTAACCGCTATGCCATCCATGCCGGCAACAGAATTGAACGTGGGTCAGTGGAGCTGAAAGGAAGCAACTCTACTTGCTGTATCAATTTGTCATCGCTGAAATCCTGAGCCTACCACCATTTAAAATGCACATAGGTTAATTGGGCGTAAATGGAGCGGCATGGACTAAATAGCCTGTTAACGTGGTGTACGTCTAAATTTAAAACTTAATCTGCTGCTAAAGACTCCACTCGCTGCTCCCAGCCCCAGGAATATCCAGGGAAATCTCCTCCACGACCTTTCCATCTTAGCAATATCCTTCCTGTTGTTGGACGACCGGAACTCAAAGTTCGAAGCTCAGATTTATTGTCAGAGTACATACATGACATTGTACACAACCCTGAGAGACTTGTTCCTGCAGGCCAGGCAGAATTTCTACTTAGCTGTAGGGTAAAAACTGCACTCAAAAAAGAGAGAAATGTAAATAAAGAAAGAAATATAAACAATACATAAAAATAAATATTTAATCATAAATACAGTGCAAGTCAGCATCCTGAAATGAGTCCCTGTCGTTGAGGAGTCTAATGGTGGAGGGGTAGCACTTGTTCCTGAACCTGGTGGTGTGATACCTCTTTCCTGATGGCAACAGCGAGAACCGAGCGTGTGCTGGGTGGTGTGGGATCCTTGATGATTGCTGCTGCTCTCCGACGGCAGCATTCCCTGTGGATTTTCTCGATGGTGGGGAGGGTTTTGCTCGTGATGTCCTGGGCTGTGCCCACTACCTTTTGCAGGGTTCACCTGCCCTCCACCCCCCCCCCCCAACCGCATGATGCGCTTATCCATTGCTTGGTTTGTTTCTGAAAACCAGCACACTTTCAACTGCATCTGTTAAAGTTTGCCCAAGTTTCTTTTTTTTTTTTTAAATTTTTTATTTTTCACACCATAAATCACAATAGCCATGATATACACTTTTTCTTTTCCACACATTTACAGTGACTTTTTCTCCCTCCCCCCTCCCTCCTCCCAAGCCACCCCCCCATCCCCCCCCCCTCTCATCCATTTTAGGTATACAATCTAGGTTGCATTAATTCAGTTAGACAATGTTGTCATTCAACAAAAATACACCAGAAATTCTACTGAGTCCATTCTTTTCTTTTCTTCTCCTTCCATCAACTTAGGTAATGTTTGTTCCCGGTAGGTTTTCGCTATTGTATTTAATGTAAGGCTCCCATACTTGTTCGAATATTTCAATATTATTTCTTAAACTATATGTTATTTTTTCTAATGGAATACATTTATTCATTTCTATATACCATTGTTGTATTTTCAAATTATCTTCCAATTTCCAGGTTGACATAATACATTTTTTTGCTACAGCTAGGGCTATCTTAACAAATCTTTTTTGTGCATCCTCCAAGTCAATTCCAAATTCTTTATTTTTTATGTTACTTAGGAGAAAGATCTCTGGATTCTTTGGTATATTGTTTTCTGTTATTTTATTTAATATCTGATTGAGATCATCCCAAAATTTTTTTACTCTCTCACATGTCCAGATTGCATGAATTGTTGTTCCCCTTTCTTTTTTACATCGAAAACATCTATCAGATACTGTTGGGTCCCATTTATTTAACTTTTGCGGTGTAATGTATAGTCTGTGTAACCAATTATATAGTATCATACGCAGCCTCGTATTTATTGTATTTCTCATCGTTCCAGAGCATAACTTCTCCCATGTTTCCTTTTTTATCTTTATATTTAAATCTTGTTCCCATTTTTGTTTAGTTTTACCATTTGTTTCCTCATTTTCCTTTTCTTGCAGTTTAATATACATATTTTTTATAAATAAGTTTGCCCAAGTTTCTGATGTCACAAATCAAACCTCCTCACATTTTTGAGAAAGTAGAGGCAGTGACGTATTTTCTTCACGATGCCATTGGGTCCAGGAAAAATCCTCCAAGATTGTGACTCACAGGAACTAAAATTTGCTAATCTTTTCCAACTCTGATCTCCCAACGATCACCTGATCACACACCTCTGATGTTCCCATCCTAAAGTCTATAACCAGCTACTCGATTTTAGTAACATTGAGGGAGTAATCAGGGATGGAGCCAAGTGGGGGCATCCACGGATGTTGCCCCCCTAAACGAGGTGCTCTGCTCCTGCCATACATTCGAGACCATCCCTGGCCATCAGACCTGTCCCCCCTCCTTCCCACGCCAGTAGTGTCTAGGTTGACGCATGCTGTCCACCCGTCCTCGTCCACGTCACATGACAGAGGGATGGCCTCAGCAACAGGAAGGCCATCCCCGCATCCCCCACCCCATCAACAGGTCAGTCCTGCCCCCCTCTGACATGCTCATGGCCCCCCTCTAACGACCCTGGGAAATATTGTACACCATTCAGCCAAGTTTTCAATCGCCCTCCTGTACCTCCTCTTCTTTTACACCCCACTACCGGGGTGTCATCAGCAAATTTGTAGGTGGTGTGACTGTGGTACGGAGCAGTTATGGGTATAAATTGATTTGAGTGAGGGGGGTGGGCTATGTACACAGACCCATGGTGCTCCAGTCCTAATGGTCTGGAGGACTAGAAAATTGCAAAGGTCACTTAAAAAGGAAGGAAATTATAGACCTGCTCGCCTAAAATCGGTGGTTGGGAAGTCAATTATTAAAACTGAGAGCGTGGAGTACCTGGAGGTTCATGATAAGGGAAAATCTTGCCTGACAAACCTGCAATTTTTCTGAGGAAACCACAAGCAGGTTAGACTAAGGTCATACAGTAGATGTTGCGTATTTGGACTTTCAAAGTGCCTTTGACAAGGTGCCGCAGATGGGGCTGCTAAACAAGGCAGGAGCCCATAGAATTACCTGAAGGATATGATCATTGACTGGTTGGCAGGAAACAGAAAGTGGGGAGAAAGGGATCCTATTCTTGTTGACCACCGGTCACCAGCAGTGTTCCGCAGGGGTCGGTGTTGGGCCCATTGATGATACAAAGATGGGTAGTGAAGAGGCAATGGAGAGGCCGCAGAGAGATTTGTGGAGGTTTACTGTCAAATCAGAAACCATGGCAAATTTCTGCAGATGTGTGGTGGAAAGTGTGCTGACCGGTCGCATCACGGTCTGGTATGAGGACGCCAATACCCCCAAGGGCAAAGCCCTCCAAAAGATAGTGGACTCAGACCAGGACATCACAGGCAAAACCCTCCCCACCTTTGAGAACATCTACAGGGAACGCTGCTGTCGGACAGCATTAGAAACCCACCCCACTCAGCGCACACTCTGTTCTCGCTGCTGCCATCAGGAAAGAGATATCGGTGCCACAAGACTCACACCTCCAGGTTCAGGAACAGCTGCTACCCCACCACCATCAGACTCCTCAACCACAAACTCAATCAGGGATTCGCTTAAGGACTCTTAACTTGTGCACTTTATTGGGGTTTCGCCTCCTTGCATTGAACAGTCAGTTTGTTTACATTTCTTCATTCATTCGTGTGTACGTTTGTGTTTCTGCACTGCCAAGACGTGGTCATTCTGTTGCGCCTGGAGGAAAAAGAATCTCAGGATTGCATGTTATGTCTTGAATGTAAAATCTGACAATAAATCTGACTCTGAAATCTGAAACTTCTTCAGGGTCTGCATCCCTCGAAGCGATCTAGCAGTAGACCAACTGAATGGAGTGAAAAAGGCAAGTCTGCAGATGCTGCGATTTAATCTCCACCAACTCCTTCTCCTCTTTGAAAGCAAGATCGCGCTTATCCATTGCTTGGTTTGTTTCTGAAAACAAGCTCATCCCAGAATAAGAGCCAGACTGTTTCCCAACGTCACATTTCGCGCTCTGTTGATTTCACTTTGAAGAACAGGCTCACTTGTGGCAAACCTCTTGTATTTTCTGCCTTGAGAATCTGTCTCTTTGGCAAGGTTTGTAATTACCAGGGAGACCACCTGCTTCAGCTGTGGGTTTTACTCTACAGCAAGACGCTATAAGTGAGTTTGAGTCGGCTAAGTTATTCCTGGGAGTGGGAAGTATTACAGATTATTGATTGAACGCAAGAGCAGGGCAATAACATTTCCCTGCCTGTGGTCTGTAATGGAATGTTAACTGCGAAGGAAAGAAACAGAGGTGCTCTTCAAAGCGACAGAGGTGGCTATGTTATGAAGACTGCAGCTGGTGGTATTGTGAGCAATGAAGAAGGTTACTTCAGTGGGATCTTAATCAATTGAGTCAGTCAGTTGAGAAAGTCGGCAGAGTTACCGCAGTGGTTAGCGCCACACCATTACAGCACCACAAACCCAGGTTTGACCCGTGCTAACTTCGAAATAATTTGTGTGATTATGTATGAATCAATTTGGGAATTTAATAATGTAGATTTCAAATTTTAGATTTATTCTCACATACAACCCTGAGATTCCCTTTTCCTGCAGGCAAGGCAAAATTCCCACTAATTGGTAGTGCATAAAAAACTGTACACACCGTAAACATAAACAAATGTAAACAGTTAACGAATATAAATAAACCAACTGTGCAATACATGGAAATTTTTAAAATATCAACGAAGTGCACAAGTAAGCGTCCTTAAACGAGTCCCTGATTGAGTTTGTCATTGAGGATTCTGATGGTAGCAGCTGTTCCTGAACTTTGGGGTATGAGTCTTGTGGCGCCAATACCTCTTTTCTGATGGCAGCAGCGGGAACAGAGCGTGGGCTGGGTGGTGTGGATCCTTGATGATTGCTGCTGCTCTCCAAATTCAGCGTTCCCCATAGATGTTCTTGACGGTGGGGAGGGCTTTGTCTGTCATGTGCTGGGCTGTGTCCACTACCTTTTGGAGGGCTTTACCCTCAGAGGTATTGGTGTCCCCATA
The DNA here is from genome assembly GCF_036971445.1 of Narcine bancroftii. Taxonomy (NCBI): domain Eukaryota; kingdom Metazoa; phylum Chordata; class Chondrichthyes; order Torpediniformes; family Narcinidae; genus Narcine; species Narcine bancroftii. Next base: position 255,948,319 of record NC_091471.1, read on the forward strand.
CCAGACTGTGATGTAGCCGGTCAACACAATTTCCATCACACATTTGCGGAAATTTGCCAGGGTTTCTGATGCCATACCAAACCTCCGCAAACTTCTGAGGAAGTAGAGGCACTGACCTGCTTTCTTCACAATGCCTTTAGTGTGTTCAGTCCAGGAAATATCCTCCAAAATAGTGACATCAAGAATTTAAATTTGCTCACCCTCTAAACGTTTGATTTCCCCCCAATGATCACTGGATCGTACACCTCTGGCTTTCCCTTCCTGAAGTCAACTATCAGCCCCTTAGTTTTGGTGTCGTTGAGTGCAAGATTGTTGTTGGTGCATCATTTAGCCAAGTTGAATGTTGACTCATCCCCTTCCTTGAAACAACCCACTACTGTGGCATCATCGGCAAATTTGCAGATGGAGTTATTGTCGTACCGAGCCACACAGTCGTCGGTGTAGAGTAGAGAAGAGTGTTTAAGAATGCATCCAGTACTGATGGAGTTGAGGTGGGGATGTCTGATTGTGGTCTGGAGGTGAGGAAATCCATGATCCCCTGACCTGCGTGGGTTTCCTTCAGTTTCCTTCAATGTTTCAAAGATGTTCAAGGTTAATTAGTTAATTGGTCACATAGGTGTATTTGGGTGGCATGGACCCGTGGGCCGGAAGGGTCTGTTACGGTGCTGTGCTGCAATTTAGAAATTAAAAATAAAATGGAAGTTTAATTTGGTTAAGTGTGGTCCAAAACTTTGGTAAGTCAAACAACTTTGTCAGTAAATGGTTGTGTTGCAGAACAGAATAATTTTGCAGCACAGGTACAGGTACAATAGTTCTCTAAAAATATCTACTCATTTGGGCAGGGTGGTGCAGGAAGTTTGCCTTCGTCAGTCAGGGCATTGAGTAAGGGAGATGGAGGTCACTGAGGCCAATTTCAGAGAGCAGTTCTCATCATCGAGCTATTGGAAAGAGATCATTACACTAGAATATATCCAAAAATTATTCACAAGGCTGGAGGACTGGAGGATTTGAGCTAAAGGATGGAGAAGCTGGATATTTAATATTTATTGTCACTTGTATAGAAAATGCAGTAATTGAAGTTGTTATGTGAGCAGTCCAGTAGACATATTACATATAGTACGAAGAAGACAGTTAAGTTACAGAGAGAGATCCGATAGTATGTTGCAAAATCTTTAACATTCAGGAATCTGATAATGGCACGAAGGTTGGTGGTGACATAAAGGCTGCTGGTTCTGTGCCAGAGGTGGACATTGACAGCTGGACTGAGAAGTGGCAGATGGTATTCAACCCCTAAAAAGTGTGGTGGTTTTACATCAGGAGGTTAAATTTGAGGGCAGAGTGTAATGTTAATGGAAGGACTCAGCAGTATTGACAAATGGAGAGATCATGGGGTCCATGTCCGCTCAACGATGCTGCACAGGCTGATGGCATTTTCAAGAAGGCAAATGGTGCATGGGTCTTCTTATTTTTTAAAAAGTATTTATTTATTTTCCTTGATTTTCCTTTTGCCAGTTGCTTGAATTTCAGATAACAGCGGTTTTACTGCACATTCAATACAAGGAGGCCACACTCTGACTTTCTAAATTTTGGTTTGACTTCTATGGAGTGTGGTGTGAAGTTCTGGGTGGTTGAGCAGCACAGGAGAGTGCAAAGGAGATTCACCCAATGCTGGAGAAATTAAAAATTCATAACCAATGCTTTGGCCTTGAACCCTTTCAAAATGTTGGTCATGCACCTGTATCTTTGCTATATAAAGGACACTGTTTGACCTGTTGAGTTTCTCCAGGTTTGTGTTTTTACTCCGACCCCAGTGTCTGCAGACTTTAGTGTGTTACTTTCACCAGGATGTGGCCTGGGATACTGCAGTTCAAGTATGAGGACAGACTGAAGACACGAGGTCAGTTTTCCCTAGCGTGGAAGAGTTTAAGAGAGAACATGATTGAGCTGTGTAAAATTACAAAGGAAACTCCCATGTGAGAAGAGGACATAGATTGAGGATAACATGGAAGACATTCAGGAAGTATTTGAGGGGGACACTTTCAATTCAGGAAGAGATGAGAACCCAGTTGTACTGCCCGAGAGAATGACACCAAGAGGATCTGAGTCTAGGAGTACAGAGATCCTGCTACAGCTGTACAGGGCCTTGGTGAGACCACATCTGGAGTACTGCGTGCAGTTTTGGTCTCCTTATCTAAAGAAGGACATCCTCACCATGGAGGGGGTGCAGAGAAGGTTCACTAGACTGATATCAGGGATGGAACGACTTGCAGATGAAGAAAGGTCGGACAGACAAGGCTTGTATTCTCTGGAATTTAGAAGATTGAAGGAGGATCTTATATAAAATTCTTGGGTTTAGACAGACTAGATGCAGGTAACCTGGGAAAAACCAGAACCAGGAGTCACCGTTTAAGGATAAGGGGGAGTTTTTTAGGACTGAGATGAGGAAAAATTTCTTTGCTCAGATGGTGGTGGATCTGTGGAATTTTTTGCCACAGGAAGTAGTTGAGGCCGGTTCCTTGTCAATATTTAAGAGTAGGTTAGATTTGGCCCTCATGGCTAAGTGGACCAAGGGGTATAGGGAGAAGGCAGGAACCGGGTAGTCATCAGCCATGATTATATTGAATGGCCTACTCCTGCACCTATTTTTCTATGTTTCTATGAAGCTACTTCACGAAGTATCTGGATGAGAACCTGAGTTGTTTAGGTGGAGGATATGGGCATATTGGTTGGAGAAGGGATGAGGGCCACTGCTTAAGAGAGATGTGGTGGTTTAATGGTGTTATTGGAGGGTCACATGACAGGCAAGAAATCAGAAATAACCTCACTTGCCAATCAAGTGTTGGGTCTGCCCACCTGTGAGGCTTATGCATGATTGGTCCTTGCAGCTGACGTGTGATTGGTCCTCCAGGTTCCATTCAATGGTTCAATCTGCCTGCAGGTGAGGCTGACATGCGACGGGCCCTCACCGGTCATGTGGACGGACCCTGCCAACACATGGAGCCTGCTGGTTCTCTTTTGTCACCTGTCTTGAGACCATCACTGAACTCCAGTCTGCAGGCCATGGATGGCACTGGAGGGCTGACTGCAATGAGCCCCTCCCACATCCCAAGCCATGGGCGATGCTGGAAGCCAGGTTCATTTGATATAACTGGCCATTGTAATTAATTTACTAGTGTGCTGTGACTGTTAGAGATAGAGAGGGTTGATGAGTACTGTGTGTTTAAGTAGTTGAGAATGTTTCACAGTGATTTATTTGCAACCTATGTGTCGTTATTTGTGTGTTATTGCTGTGTATGTGTCTGTGTGAGTGTGTGGTGTGTGCTTTTTGTGAATTTCCTTGTGCAGAAATAAAGACAACTATTTGTTAATAACACAGCCTTGATTGTCTTTGAGCCCATCGGACCTAGTCTGAAAACAACAAATGGCCTTGTATGTCTCTCTGACTATGATTCATGTGATGCTATTTACATCCTTCCAATGATTCCCCTTCAAATATTAAGCATTCTCTTAAATGGAAACGTGGAACAGCACATCATATTCCTCCCCGGCACCACAGTTTCCATCTCCTCCACCCTCCCCTCCCTCCCCATGGTCTCTCCCTCTACCTCTCTCCACCACCTTCTGTCCATTATCCTACCACATCCTCCCCAGATTCTCCACACTTTTAGTTTACCCCTTCGTATCTGCAATATCACCCTTCCTCCTTCTGTCTTGATAAAGGGTCCCGTCCATCCATTTCTCTTTGCAGATGTTGCCTGACCCTACTGATTCCTCCTAGCCTCCAATTACTGAAGGTCCTGCCACATCTGTGTTTCTCTTAAGCAGTACTTCTGACTTTTCTTTTTCCATTTCTTCATACAGCACGGTCCAGATAATAATATCTCCACATACAAAACCTCCTCTGTTTAAATCTCCTCCTTCTGCTCACTGAGCCTTTCACCAATGCGAGAGAAACTCAAACAGCATACTTTAATAAACCAAATATAAAGATACATAACCAACGTTTTGGGCTTGAGCTAAATGTTGGCAGGTGCCCGAACAAAATGGTGGGGGCTGGAGGGGTGGGAGAGGAGCACAGTTCCACAGCCAGGAGGTAATAGGTCTATCAGGGAGGGAGGCTACACCAGCAGAGAGGGGGATGGCTCTGTGAATGGAGATGGAAAGTGGTGGAGAACTGGAGGAAAAAAAGACAGAGGGAAAGAGAAGTGGGGGAGAACGGACAGTCAGCCCGCAGAAACTGGAGGTCAGCATTAATGCCATCCATTTGGGGAGGGCCCAGACCAAAAATCAAGGGTGAGGTAGTGCAGGATGTCGTGGACAGCTTGGGATTGGGGTGCAAAATCGAGGTGGTCGGTCGCGGGGAGATCCCTGTCCCTGATGCGGATGGGGGGGGTGGGGGGGAGCCTTCGCTCTGTCCACACCTTGGAAGGCAGTAACCTTTCACGGGGTTCTGCCCATTTCTGCCGTGATTCCCCCTTAACCCTCGTCTCAGCCTTCTCTGCTGGAAAGCACGTAACCCCAGACCTTGCTATTGTTTCTGAAGCAGAGTGTGTAATTTTCTTTGACTTGCGGGGAGGAGGGGCATGGATAACAACATTCTGAAATTTACATGAGGAACACCAGCCTAGAGCAGTTAATCATACCACGCAGTGGCCTTGCATTATTTGGTATGACAGCTGAACAGTCATCCTGGTCTTACATGACCGTTACTGCAATCAAAACAGTCCTGACCCTTGTGTTCCAATGTTGCTCTCAAAGATTGTCATCACAGTATCTGTCAAGTTCCACAATGCCTCAATACAACCTCGCAAAATGGAAGGACAGCGAAATATTAAAGCCATTTAGATTATTTTTTCACCATATCAAATGTTTAAGGGGTAAAAAAAATATAAAGAGAGATTGCGCCACACTTCACCGCACTCGAGTGAGTTCTTGTTAAATGAGTAATTCTGTTAAGTGAGCAGGAATTGATAATCCAAACCATTTCCTTGCATCTCCTGCTGGGTTCACTCCTGTTCAATTCGATCTGTTTCGGACATAGATGACTGCAGAGAGAGAAAAAAAAGGGATCCTGTCTTACAAGTCGCAGGATATTACCCACTTCATTGCATGATGAACATGCTCCAAGCCTCACCAATGCTCTTGTGGACGCGGTGGTTTGAAGAATCTTGTTGACAACGTGTGCCATATTCGAGCTGATTTGTGGCTGAAGTTTAATGCTGGTTGCAGACTGGGAGATGGTTTAGCTGAACACCTTCACTCTGTCTGTTATGAAATAGAGGCCAAAAATTTCAATTCCAGATTATTTTTCAGATTTATTTGCAGAGTTCATACACGACATCACATACAACCCTGAGATTCTTTTTTCCTGCGGGCCAGGAAGAATTACCACTTATCTGGGAGTGCAAACAGAGAGGTCTCAATGGATACTTGTAAACAAATAAATAAATGTAAACAAGCCGACTCTGCAATACAAAGAGAAAAAAAAAGTGCACACGAGTGAGACTCTTTAAATGAGTCCCTGAGTGAGTTTGTCGTTGAGGAATCTGCTGGTGGAGGGGTAGCAGCTGTTCCTGAACCTGGATGTGCGAGTCTTGTGGCACCGCACCTCTTTCCTGATGGCAGCAGTGAGAACAGAGCTTATGCTGGGGGGGTGGGGGTATGGATCCTTGATGATTGCTGCTGCTCTCCAATGGCAGCGTTCGATATAACCATATAACCATATACAGCACAGAACAGGTCAGTTTGGTCCTATTAGTCAATGCCGGAACAAATCCCCACCCTCCTAGTCCCACTGACCAGCACCTGGTCCATACCCCTCCAATCCTCTCCCATCCATGTAGTTATCCAGTCTTTCCTTAAATGTAAATAACGTTCCTGCTTCAACCACCTCCGCCGGAAGTTTATTCCACATCCCAACCACCCTTTGCGTGAAGAAATTTCCCCTCATGTTCCCTTATAATTTTCCCCTTTCAATCTCAAACCATAGCCTCTAGTTTGAATATCCCCCACTCTTAATTGAAAAAGCATATCCACGTTGACTCTCTCTGTCCCTTTTAAAATCTTGAACACCTCCATCAAACACACACAGACACACACACACACACACACACACACACACACACACACACACACACACACACACACACACACACACACACACACACACACACACACACACACACACACACACACACACACACTAGTACACCTGCGCATAGCTGGGGATAGATTTAGTGTTAAGGATAGTTTAAAAGTTAAGTCGATAGTTTAAGAGTTAGAAATAAAATTAGTGTTTTAAAATAAGCGCAGTCTGGTTCATTGTCTATTGTTGCTCGTTGTGCACAGTTTGTAAATTTAAATATTAGTAGATTCTTGGAAGGATTGTATGCAGTGTGAGCACACTTCATCAGTCATTCAGCATTCACATTGGCCATGGGAAGAAGCTGTTTCTTAGCCTTGGGGTGCGGGCTCCGATCTGCCTGGATCCCTTCTTCAACAGGAGCAGCCAATTGGCTCTGTAGATCACACGGATATGTGTGGGTTCATAAAGGTCCACTTCCCTCTCTGGGGGCCCTGACGGTTCCCTCCAAGGGAGGCAACAGCCCCTGATCTAAATTCAAGTTCAAGTGTGCATGTGTGTGTGCATGCATGTGTGTGTGGGTGTGTGTATGTTTGTGTGTGTGGGGGTGACTGTGTGTGTGTCTCTGTGTGTGTGGACTGGGTGTTTGTGTTCCCTCCTTAGTCAACGATCCTGGTAGTTTCCATTGAAGTGGGGGATGGTGCGGAGGGAGGCCATAGTGCTCCTCACTGCCACGAACTCGAAGGAGATTCTCCCTCTGTCCTGTTACTGTCCCTCTCTTGTGCCTGTTGATGAGAACAGCCAGTTAATGTGAATAACTTGTCTTGTTTGAACTCAGAGAATGGACTGGTGTGCTTATCTAGGTGTGAGGGAAGTGTGGAGAGTTTGGTCTGATTATCAGGAGATGCCGGTTGGATCAATGCTCCGTACTCAGCCTGTCTCTGACAGTGATGTATGAACTCAATTTTTTTCTGATCCTGAAATACTCTGAGAATCAGTGACTCAATTAATTGAATATTCAAATACACCACATTGTCCAAACCAAGGATTAGTTTCCTGGTGAGTGATGTGTTGGGGGCAAATGCAGCTTCTTTGACCCTGCACGTCATAATCCGTACAAGATCATAAGGTGCTGACCGGGCGAAAAACACTGCCGATTATCCCAATTCCAGGAGGTCGACAAGAGACAAACAATAAATGCAGAGACAGCTGGTCGGGTGGGAACTGCGGAGAGAGAATCACAATTAGAATCAGGATTTATTGTCATGAACAAGTCATGAAATTTGGTGTTTTGCAGCAGCGTCACGGCACAAACATTTGTATTATAACCATCTTACTATAAAAATAAAATAAAATAAAATAATAATATAACACGAAAAGTCAGGCCGTGTCTTTGGTTCATTGATTATTCAGGAATCTGATGGCAGCAGGGAAGAAGCCGTCCTTGTGCCACTGAGCGCTCGTCTATAGGCTCCTGTATCTTTTCCCCGATGGTAGCGGAGTGAAGAGGGCCTGGCCTGGGTGGTGGGGGGTCTTTAAGGATAGAAGCTGCCTTTTTAAGATGGTGCAAAGTCTGGTGCCTGTGATGTCACAGGCCGAGTTAACAACCCTCTGGAGTGTATCCACTTGAAAGGCATGTTTAGGTCCCCGGTCTGTCGTGTGGGTGTAAGTACGGCAACTCCTGAGGCCAAGGGGAAAGATCCCGGGGGGGGATGAGTACACAAGGGAGTCACGGAGGGAGTGGTCCCTACGGAAGGCAGAGAGGGGAGGAGAGGCGATGATGCATCTGGTGGTGGGATCCTGTTGTAAGTGCCTGAAATTTTGGAGGATAATGTGTTGGATGTGGAGGCTGGTGGGGTGGTAGGTGAGGATGAAGGGGGGAGGGGCTCACTGTTTGTTGTGTCTGAGGGCGGAGGGGCCAGGGCAGAAGAGGGGGAAAAGGAGGAGCTGCGGATGAGGGCTGCGTTGATGGTGGTGGAGGGGAAGAAGTCTGCAAATTGGGAGATCGCTTCACTGATCACCTTCGCTCCCTCCACAACAGTGATAGAGACCTCCCGGTAGCCAACCATTTCAGTTCTGTGTCACACTCCCACACTCACATATCTGCCCATGGCTATGCGTACTGTCCCACCAAGACCACCTGCAAATTAGAGGAACAATACCTGGTTTCTCCTCTGGACACTCTCCAGCCAGATGACATTGACATCGAATTTTCCGATTTCTGCTAACTTGCTCTCCTCGTCCCCCTCCCCTTTCCAGTTCTCTTTTCTCCCTTCCCCCATCCCTTCACCCAGCCACCCCTCTTCTCCTTGATCACTGCTGTCCCTCCCTCCCTTCTCCACTTATCACCTCCTACCCTTGCGACCACCCCTCCCCATGACTCTTTTGTTCGGGACGCCTGCCGACATTTTCCCATACCTTGATGAAGGGCTCAAACCCAAAACGTTAGCTTTGTATTTTTACCTTTGAAATATAAAGGATACTGCTTGGCCTGCTGAGTTTCTCCAGCTTTGTGTTTTTACTTCAAGATTCAAGATTCAATTCATTATCATAATAATAAAACAGTGTCATGTTACATGAAATTCTTTTTTGCCTGCTGTAAGGCGGACAGTTTCACCAGCGGCAGGAATTGCCTAAGCGGCTCTTACAGTCAGACTTACAGCCAGAGATAGAGAAATAAAAGAGAGACCCCTCAGAGTTGCCGAGTGTCTGTAAATTTGCCCCCAGCACTTCTGCAGCCCCTGCTTCTGGAGTCCAATCCAAACCATTGGCGACCCGAGCTCCAGATCCGAACCTCTGACGCAGTCATGGACCCTTCAGCAGCCTCAGCACTCCCTCATATCCCTGTTCCAATACCTGGTACTCCTCTGTCCAGCCCATAGTTTACACGGGTTCCTCGACTCGAGTCACCAGCAGCCGCCGCATGTTCTGGTCCCTCAGCTGCAGAGCCCCTCACTGGTTCGCCGCATGGTCACCGGTCGTCTCCTCTGCTTCTCCTTCTCAGGTGGCGTGTGATCTTCCCGTCCTCTGGAGCCCTGCTCCGATCATCCGTATCCCCAGAGACAGCAGCCCCTCATGGCTTCCGCTGATTAGTAGGTGCCGCCATCTTAGACACAGACCCGCGGTCGCGGGATTTCGACTCAGACCACATTCGGCTCCCTCGAAGCTGGTCGTCGACTGGGTGGCTGGACCCCACAGGAGTGAGGCATCTCTGCTGCCTCACTCCCCGCGGGTCCACACCATGACAGCAACTTAAGCAGCGCCGCCACCTTCATACAACCTCAGTGTCTGAAGACTTTTGTGTTTTATTTATGAGATGAGATGGGTTAAGGGTGAAAAGGGAAATATTTAGGGTGAACAGAGAGTGTTGGGGGTGTGGAACGAGCTGCCAGCTGAAGTGGTGAATGTGGGCTCAATTTTAACATTTAAGAAAACTTAGGACATGTACATCATGGAGGACTATGGACTGGGTGCAGGTCAGTGGGACAGAATAATAGATCAGCGCTAACTAGAAAGGACAAAGGGCCTGCTTTAATGGCCTGAAACATTACTTCCAATAGATGCTGTGTGACCTGCAGAGTTTCCCAGCACGTTCTTGTATGGACACAGAGCGGTTAGCTGACATCAGTAGTTAGGAGAATGTTAAACTCTGTGAGTAAGAAAGTAGACTGGGGATTTAGCAAGAAGACATACATTTATGAAATTAAAATCACACTTGATATATTCGTTCAGTGTTTTCTCAGAATGAGTCCTACAGACGCACAACATAGATCCAGGCCCTTTAGCTCACAGATTCCATGGTAACCATTGTGCACCCATTTACATTATTCAAGATTATTTTATATTGTCAAGTAATAAAGCAGAAAATGTGATATTACACAAAATTTCCTTTAGTCGCATCATAAGGCAAAGATTCACTATCATCAAAAATTGTCTGGTGCCCCTTACAGCCAGAGAAAGATTCACTGAGTGTCCATGGAGTCAGCCCTAGTCCCCTCACAGCCTCTGCAGCCACACAGACCTGTCCAGACCATTGAGGAACCTCCGACAAGATCAGGAAGCCTTCAGCCCCCTCGGCACTATTTTGCATCCTGGTTTCAATACCTACGTTGTCTTCAGACAGTCTCCAGCAGTCAGCAACCTGGCGGGATCCCCTTGACCACAGTTGCCAGCAGCCCTCAACCTGCCAGAGCCCCTTGCTGGTCTGCCTCTGTGGTCATTGTCCCATAAGGTCAGGAGTCGACGGCCAGGGGGTGCATCTGCGGGCATTCCCCTCCCCTCAAACAAGGTGCTGTGCCCCCATACCATCATGGCCAACCATGGCTGTCAGACCCGCCCCACTCCCCCAGCCCTGCGTCAGTAGCATTCAGGTTGACCTGCCCCCAGCCGTGTCCAGGGTGCGTCAAACATCAGCTGTGTCTAATTACACTTGAAGAAGTAAAAACAGCGACCTTGTGCCCCACATCTGAGGGACAGATGGCATTAAAGGTAGGTAGGAAAGGTCCCTGCCAGAACCACCCCTGCTAAACTAGCCCCCCTTAAAATCACTAATGCCTTCTTCTAACATATGGTCTGGTGCTGATCCTGGCCTCATGAGAGGAGACCTCCTCTCCTTCCACCTCCTCAAATAGGAGGGCGGGGGGTGGTCTCGCCGTTTTCTGGTGCACTGAGCCAGTCCTCCGCTTCACCGGAGTCTGCTACCCCTTGTCGCCACTGCAGTGCATAGTCACTGCCATCTTGGGCCCAAGACCAGTTAGTTATGGGATTTTTAATTAAACCACCATTGGCTCCAATTATGTTATTTAAAGCCTCCACAAAGCCTACGGCAGTTGGACTGAGTGGTTGGATCCCATGGGGGGAGCTCTGAAGTATTGCCCCTCGCTCTCCGCGGGTCTGCAACAATGGCAACACTGCCGTTACAGAAGTTCAAGCAGTGCCACCATTTTTTTTTCATTGTACATTAATCCCATTTTGTTACCCACATTCCTATCAGCTCCCCCAAATTCTACCACGGACCTACACACAAGGGGTGATTTACAGCGGCAAATTAACTCACCAAGCCACTGATCTCTGGGATATGGCAGCGAACCAGAGCAGTCGGAGCATTGGGAAGATGGTGCCAGAGGACACGATTAAACTGCTGTCTTTGGCAACAGCTATATGAACAAAGAAACTGGTGCTATTGCCAAGAAAATTCTGGAGGAAATAAGAGTAAGGTGAGTGGAGGAAAATTATAGAAACATAGAAAAATAGGTGCAGGAGTAGGCCATTTAGCCCTTCAATATGAACATGGCTGATCAGTACCTGGTTCCTGCCTTCTCCCCAAACCCTTGATCCTCTTAGCCACAAGGGCCAAATCTAACCTACTCTTAAATATCAACAAGGAACCAGCCTCAACTACTTCCTGTGGCAAAGAATTCCACAGATCCACCATCCTCTGAGAGAAGAAATTTTTCCTCATCTCAGTCGTAAAAAACTTTCCCCTTATCCTTAAACTGTGACCCGTGGTTCTGGTTTTTCCCAACATTGGAAACAACCTTCCTGCGTCTAGTCTGCCTAAACCCTTAATAATTTTAAATGTTTCTATAAGATCCCCCCTCAAACTTCTAAATTCCAGAGAATACAAGTCTAGCCTTTCTTCATATGCAATTCCTTCCATCCCTGGTGTCAGTCTAGTGTGGGGAGACATCAGGGGTAAGATTTTTACACAGAGAGGTTTGGGTGCCTGGAATGCATTGCTGGGGTTGGTGGTGGAGGCTGGTGCAGCAGATGTATTTAAAAGACTCGTAGGCAGGTACGTAGATGCAAGAAAAATAGAGGATTATGGGTGTGTGTGTAGGGGGGGGAAGTGAGATTATATAAGTCAGCACAACGTCATGGGCTAAAGGACCTGTACTGTCTTGTAATGCTCTATGTTCTAAAAGACAGAGAGAATGGTTGGAATTTTAGAAGAGTGACAATGTCCCCACAAGAGAATATTCAACAGAATTACAGGGGATGGGTTTATTAGACATGCAGCAAAAGGCCCTTCTGTGCCACCCCATTACAAACCACAAACCCTGTATGTTTTGAAGGGTGATGGAAACCGAAACACCCAGCAGAAACCCAGGCAGACACGGGGGAGAATGTACAACTCCTCACAGGCAGCGTGGGACCTGGTGCTGGCCACTGGCGCTGTATCAGCATTGCGCTAACCACTGCCCTAACTGTGCGGCCATATTGAATGTGTTATATAGTCACGATGATGTAACAGAATGGATTGTGGATTGGCCGACGGAGAGATGAATAACTGGGTTATTATTGCCACAGCATCCTGGGGCTCCAACTGGTCACAGTCTGGATCAGGAGATGTGGATCATATCGGATTGGAAACAGTCGGCATGTTTTTATGGGGGAATTGACTCCATTGTGACCTGACCTGGACCAACCACCTGGGTGAAAGCCCACAACTCTATTACAGAGGCGGTGATCTGGATTCAAATCTCCGGCTGTCTGCAAGGAGTTGGGACGTTCTACCTGTGACCTGCCCTGGTTTCCTCCCACCCTCCAAAATATATGGCGTGGGGAGGGGGGGGGGTTGGAGGTTGATTGGTGTATTTGTGCATGGTGGAATCAACGGCTGGAAGGGCCCATTACCATGATGAATGTCCAAATTTAAATAATTCCTTTATAGCTAAAGAAGGTTCAGGAAGTTCTAAGTGTCCACATATACCCAAAGAACTTCTATAGCTACATCATTCTAGTTACGTGGCATCTCACCCAGTCACTCTGCATCTCATCTAGTCACATGGTATCTCATCCAATTACGTGGCATCTCACCCACTTAAGTGGCATCTCTCCCACGGTATCTCACCCACTCACATGGTATCTCATCCACTTACAAGGTATCTCACCCATTTACACGGCATCTCACCCACTTACACGCTTTCACCCAGTCACACGACATCTCACCCAGTAACGTGGCATCTCACTCAGTTACGTGGCATCTCACCCAGTCACGCGGCATCTCACCTAATGGTAAGATGGGTGAGATTCTGCCTTGATATAAGCAGGAGCCATGCAAGGCTGACCAGGAATGTGCTGCGAAGAACAAGCCATCAGTCGTGATACAAAGCTCTCGACACCCTGAGCTTCTGCTTAAGGCTGAGCGCAGGGCTGAAAGTTCATATTTCCCCAAGATGCAGGAAATGCCCTCGAAATGGAGATGTCCTGCTCGTGTTTACTGTCTCTGTCAGTCAAGGATTTTTGCTTCCTGACAAACAACGTGATGTTCGTTCAATTCGCCACAGACTCTAGAGTTTCCTTTCAAGTTTTCCTTCAGGCTCAGGGTCCCAGAGTTGTGCAGTTCCCTTCCCCGTTCACCGTCTGCCATGAACTTCGGCCTTTCATCCAGGGAACTATCTGTCACGTAGCAACTGCAATAATTACCACCAGTGCGTAGTTTCCACATATGGTTGAACTCAGCTGCACTTCAACATTGTGTTGACTAAAACACCAATTACTTTAATTATTAGGGAACAGAGCTGACTACAATTAACCGCAGCAGTATTTTCCTCATTAAAATTATGGCTCTTTGCATTTTGCAATAGACACAAGTGAAACAGTTTTAATTGCCATTAGACATTCACTGCTTTCACACATTCTGAATGCATTGGCGAGTATTTATACTGATAACATGTCTTTCAACTTCAAAGGAAGGGGAAGAAGAAAAAAGTCGGAAAGAGCATATGAGCAGGTGGAACATCGCTATGTGCAGCTGGTCTCAATGATCTGTAGCTCCTTTGCTGCTCTGCCTGACCTCGTGTGTATTGCTGGCATCTGTGCTTCAACATCTTATCTTTTTAACATTTTAATTTTTAACGTAGAGCCCACGATCCCATGCCGTCCAATGGCTCCCAATTGATCTACAACCGTGGCATGTTTACATCTCAAAGCTCTTAATTACCCTCCTGAAATACAATTATGCACCAACCAAAATAAAATAATGAGTCACAGAGCACAGAACAGGCCCTTTGGCCCAACTCATCCATTCTGGGTTAGTCCCATTTGCCTGCACTGGGTTTATGTCCTTGCCATTGTCCCAGCTTCCTCTGGCAGCTTGTTCCAGATCCAAGTGAAAAATTCGCTGCTCAGGTTCATCTTAACTCTCTTCCCTGTCACGTTAGACCTGTGTCCTCTAGTTCGAGACACATATACTTGGGATGGAGTGTGGGGTGGTTTGGGGTGGCGGTGGTATAGGCCGAGGCATTCAGTTTATCCATGTTCACATGATTTTATAAACCTCTGGAGGGCTCAGTAGTGGAGAGGATCAAGAACTTCAAATTCCTGGGGGGTGGGGGGTCGGGGGGTGAGCATCTCTGAGGATCTGTCCTGGAGCCTCCGTGTCGATGCAATCACGAAGAAGACCCACCAGCGGCTAGACTTTGTGGGGTGTTTAAGGAGACTTGTTATGTGGCTGAAAACTCTTGAAAACTTCCACGGGAAGGATTCTGCCTGGCTGCATCACTCCTGGTCCCCTGGTCCCCTAATTCAAGACCAGAAAAATCTCAAGAGGGTTGTAAACTCATCCTATGACACCACGGGCACCAGACTTCATTCCATCGATGTGAGGTGGTGCCTTACGAAAACAGCCTCCATCCTCCAGGACCCCCCACTACCCAGGCCAGGCTCTCTTCACTCTGCTTCCATCCTGAAAGCGTACAGGAAACTGAAGGTGAGCAATCAACGGCACAAGGACGGCTTCTTTCCCACTGCCATCAGATTTTTGAATGATCAATGAACCAAAGACACTGCCTTATTTTGACTTTTCAGACCCTTTATTTTGTAAGGTGCTTTATATGGATGTTTGCCCTGTGATGCTGGCACAAAACAATGAATTTCATGACTTGTTCGTGACAATAAATCCTGATTCTAAGGTCAGCCCTCAGCCTCCAACTTCACCACTCCCAACAACTCAAGCCCTCTCATCCTTGATACTTGCTGGTGACTACATGGTACCATGTCCAACTAAGTCCTTTCTGTGGCTGGGAGACCCACACTGAACACAGTATTCCAGATGGGGTCTCATTAATACTTTATGCAGTTGTATCATGAGATCCTTACTTTTATATAAACTTTCTCAGTGTTAAGCCTTCCCGCGTTGGGGGCGGGGGCTGGGGAGGGAGAAGAGAGTGGGTCCGGGGTCCTTCGGTACGTTGGCTGCCTTTCTGAGGCAGTGGGCGATGTAGACAGGGTCCACGGAGGGGAGGGAAGTTTACATGATCTGACCACCTTCCGCAGCTTCTTCTGACCTTGAACAGAGCAGAAACTGTCCCACGCTGCGATACCTCAAGCAGGTCTGCTCTCGATGATTCCCTTGTAGACTAGACAGATGAGAGGAGACAATACAGGGTTACAGGGTAGGGAATGTTTCGCATTTTTAAGGAATATAAGGGTTGACACAACATCGCGGGCCAAAGGGCCTGTAGGGTCCTATGTTCTATGTTCTAACTTGTATTTAAACAATAGGAACATCTTAGTCACCCAAGAAAATAGAGGTGTTTAGGTACTTTCTTGACCGTTATGTCACAAGATCACAAGTCCAAGAAACAGAACCAGGCCACTAGGCCCATCGAGTCTGTTCTGTAAATCTACACTAAGTTACTCTACTAGTTCCAATTTCCGGCATATTCCCCATATCCCTTGATGCCCTCGCTAATGAGATACTTGTCTATTTCTTGTTTAAATACTCTCAGTGATCTGGCTTCCACTGCCGCATGCGGCAGCGAGTTCCACAGATCCATGACCCTCTAGCTAAAGAAGTTCTTCCTAATCTCTGTTTTATATGGATAACCTCTAATTTTCTTGTCCTTGATTCACCCACCAAGGGAAACATCTTACCTGCATCCACCCTATCTCAACCTTTAAAAATACGAAATGCCACTATGAGATTTCCTCTCATTCTCCTATACTCCAATGAATACAACTCAAGAGCTGCCAAACGCTTCTCGTACGTCAGCCCTTGCATTCCAGGAATCATCCTAGTAAATCTCCTCTGCACTCTCTCCAAGAATATCACATCCTTTCTAAGATACGGGGCCCAAAACTGCACACAGTACTCTAAATGAGGTTTCACCAGTGCCCCATAGAGTCTCATCAACACTTCTTTACATGCTTTTCCCAGCTCGGGTCATTGGAGGTATTTAATTTTGAGAATTTACACCTGTCTACTCTTCCCGCTTCAGCACCATTGATGTGCGCAGGGGAGTGGCCTCTGCCCCCTCTCCTGAAGTCAATCGTCATCTTCACCACAATCTATTGGAAAGACTTGCTTCACTGTGCCAGCATTCCCCAAGCAAATCCAACGCAGAGCTGCCTCCTCACTGGGCCAGAGACCTGGTCCAATCCTAAACCACGGCCCTGCCTGCAGGGAATTTGCAGGTTCACCTGGGTTTCCCTCAGATGCTGCCTTTCCCCAAACCCCATGACATGTGGCATCGGTCGATGAGTCGGCCGCTGCCACTTCCCCCTTTGTGTGCAGGTGAAGGCCCAAACCTCTGGGGAGTTGGCGGGATTGCAGGGAGAACCGAATAGGATGGTGTAAGAAGAGTTGGTGGATGTTGCTTCAATGGGCTGAAGGGCTGTAAAACACAGAAATAGACCAAATTATTCAGGAGGTAAAAGGAAGATAAATGTTCCTCTATCCATAGAACACTACAAGGTGGAAACAGGCCCTTCAGCCCATCTGTGCCAAACTGCAATTCTGCCTAGTCCCACTGACCTACACTTGGACCATATCTTTCCCATTTATGCACCTGCCCAAATTTTTCTTAAAAGTCAAAATTGAGCCTGCATTCAGCACTGCAGATGACAGCTGGTTCCACACTCCCACCACTCTCTGCATGAAGAAGTTCAAGTTTAATACCATCTGATTGTATCAGTTATATTGGTCAACCTTCGGTTTGAAGAAGACACGTTGTTGCCCGATGACAGAAACCTGTGTGTCATGGAGTTTTAAGTTGAGCAGCCATTGAATTGGGGTGATCCCACTCTCTCAGCAGAAGAAGACCTTGATCCAGTGGCACAGAAAACCATTATGGCTGGAGACCTCTCACTGCAGTGGATGGCCAGGACGTCTAAGTGTCTTTTCATGCTCTTAGTGCTCCATAGCACCCGCTGGCCCTGCCTTCTTGACCATTGGACCATTAATTGGTCTCTTCTCCTCAATCCACCAGGGCCAGACTTCACATGCTGGGACTGGCAGCTCACCTGTCATCTACCCTCATCTGCCGAGACAGTTTAATGGGTGTGGCCGATGCGCGCGCTATACCTGCTTGGAACCACTGGTGAGAACTGAGCATTAGGTGGGGATCAAAGGGCACGGAAGGTCCCCAACCCCACCCCCACCAGAGGTGCTACCCCTCCATAATACACCTCTTGAACAAGTACAACTCAACAAAGCAGTGTTCTCCGGTCCTCAGTGCAAAAACATTCAAACGCACATTAAGACATTGCACACATAGAGACATGCAATATATATGCAGTACATATATATGGGAAATATTAAAAAGTATATAAATATTGTTTAATCAATTGTAGAGTCACATAGCATTAGTGCGAGCAGTTCCTTTGATTGTTCAGCATTCTCATGCTTATGGGAAGAAACTGCTCCTCAGCCTGGTGGTGCTGGCCCTGATCCTCCTGTATCTCTTCCCCGATGGGAACAACTAAAAGATATGTGCTGGGTCAGAAGAGGTCCTCAATGATTTTGCACACCCTCTTCAGACAACAATCCCAGTAGATCCTCTCTTCCACATTTATGATCCTATGGATTGACCTTCGATCCATTTCTCTGCAGCAACTGTTCCACACTGTGATGCGGCAGGCCAGGATGCTGTTGATAGAGTTCTTGTAGAAAGTTGAGAGGATGGTGGCTGAAATCCTTGTGTACCTCAGTCTTCTCAGGAACTACAGTGACTGTTGTGCCTTCCTCACAAGTGAGGAAGTGTTGTGTGCTCAGGATAGGTCACTTCTTAAGTAGACTGCATGGAACTTGGTGCTCTCCACTCTCTCCATTACCAAGCTATTAACATGTCATGGAGGGTGGTCATCCATGGTCCACCTGAAGTCCTTTGTCTTGTTCATGTTGTTACGAGCCCAGAGGACCTCAAATCCCAGCAGCAATGGATATTCATCAAGACAAAAGTTGCTTTTAATTATCTTTAAATATGAAAAGAGAATCACACTTTAACTTATCTCTATTGACTTACTTAACCTAACTTAACCCCCTTCTAATTCTAAGCGTACATGTATGTGTGTGTAAGTTCCGAAAAGTTCTTTGGTTCACAGTCCAATCTCACTCTCATTCCTCCAAGTTCACTGGTTGCAGGCAATTCTTATACTGTGCACAGAATTTAACATTTATAAAGTTCACCAGGCTTTGGTGCTTGAAAGGTAAATGGTTACTGCTCAAGAAGGTTCTTGTCGGTTTTCAGAGGGAGATTTGATGTTCCAGGACATCCACAACTGATGTACTTCCATAAGCCACTCCAGTGTCTTGCTGACAAAACTTACCCCTTCAGGGTTCTCCAGGTGATAATCTCTTTCTTTCGGGTCACCACAGAGTGCCTTTTTGTTTCTCTTATTCCAAGTGAAACATTAGATAGCCAGTCCTCTCCTCTTGCATGAACCACAAGGGCTTTAACCAGGCCATCTTCCAAATGGGCTTGCCAGCTTGTCTTGTTCCAGTCCCAGCTACTTCTGTTGGCTGTAACACTGTCAAGAGATCTCTGTGTGTCTTTCTTTCTTTCTCTCTCAGAAAGAAAGCCTATTTCACTCTCACTTCTTGCAAAACCACATGACGCTCTTACAACAGCAAGCTCTCCTCCAGACAGCAGCGGCTCTGACAAGCTCTTTCACCTGTTGCCTTTGGTAAACAACAATCCATTAATGAAGTCTATTGAGCACTCTTCAAAGTTCTTGCAAAAGTTGTCTAGCCGATATGTCTAGCATGGGGCAAAGCTCCAGTATTTCAAATAAAATCTGTTTTAAAGTTTTTGTATGTGACCTATTCTAACAAACCTTTCCCAATTTATCTCCCAAAAGCATATCTATATATACTGCCACAATGTCGAGGCTATGTTATTCCAGCACAACATCATGAGATTTTGCACCTCCTCTCTGTAGTGCAACCCATATTGTTGCTGATGAGCCCAGCCACTCTCGTTCCAACTGCTAACCCAATGATTCTGTTGGAGCTGGATCTGGTGATGCAGTCATGGGTCAATAGCATAAACAGGGACAGGCTGAGCTCACAGCCCTGAGGTGCATCAGTGGTCAAGGTTACAGTGCTCAAAGTTCAGCTACTGATCCAGACAGACCGTGATCTTTCCATTAGGAAGTCCAGAGCCCATTTACAGAGAGGGGCATTGAGCCCCAACAAGGACAACTTCTCCGCCAGCCTCGTATTAAATGCTGAGCTGAAGCCTGGCCTTTGAGGTGGGTCAGGGCGGAGTGGAGGGACAAGGCTATAGCATTATCAGTGGAATGATTCCTTCTGCAGGTGAATTGAAATGGGTCCAGCGTCCTTGGGAGGTTTGCTTTGATGCCTTCCATCACTAGGCACTCGAAGCATTTCCTAATGGTGGAGGTCACTGCCACGGGGTGGTCATCGTTGAGGCCTTTTACTGTCACCCTCTTTGGTATTGAGATGATGGCGGGAGTCCACGAGGATGATGGACCACTGCAGTGAGGTATTGAAAATATCCATAAGGTTCTCTCTCAGTTGGCTGAGCAGCCCTTCAGTACCCGACCAGGATTGTTGTCGCCTCGTATGGGATCACCTATCTTAGAGTTCTCCTCACCTCAGTCGCAGCTGTGCAGGGAGCTCATGCATCAGGGGGTCATGTCACCCTGTCCTTTTCATCGAAATGTGCCTAAGAACATGTCCAGAAGGGAGGCATGGTTGTCTTTGACTTGGAAAGTTATTTTGTGATCTGTAATAGTCTTGATCCCTTGCCTTGTCACTCAGCTGTCTGTGGATCCTCTGTGTGTTCTGCGCTTTGCCTTCCTGATTGGAGGGAGAGTTCAGCCCTGGCTGCTCTTAGTGCCATCCTATCCCCTGTCCTGAAGGCAGCATCACAAGCTCTGAGAAGGGTCTGGACCTCTGCATCCAACCATGGTTTCTGGTTAGCTCTGGTAGTGAAGCATTTGATCTTGGTGATATCCTCCAGGCACTTGCTGATGTAACCAGTCACTGAACTAGTGAACTCCTCAATGTTTACATGGCCGTTGTAGATGGCCACCTCCTTGAAACAGCTCCAGTAGTCTCAAAGCAGTCTTGCTGCGCTGCTCTACCCCACCACCAACCCCTCATCCCCGGCCATGTCCTGATCTCCCTGTGAACGGGCTTTGATAGTTTTTCCAGTGATCCGAGTATCCAAGGTGGGGGTGAAGGGCAGCATTAGGAACCTTGGTGTATATCCGATCAAGGGTGTTCTCTGTTGATGAAGTTGACCTACCGATGAAACAGTGGTAATACTGATTTTAAGTTGCCATGGTTGAAATCAGCAGCTAAAATCATGGCAGCATTGGATATCTGGGCACTGCAAAGCTTCACCTTCATTGGTCAAAGACAGGGCATAGACTGTGGCAATCAGCCTGGATGCGAATTCCCTGGGTAGGTCGAAGGGTCTGGAATTCACCAGGAGGTATTCTACCCCTGCCAAGCAGAAGGTCTTTACAACAGAAACATTTGTGCACCAGTTCTCACTGATGTACAATGCACGGTCCCCCTCCTCAAGTCTCACCAGAAGCATCAGTGTCTCTGTTGGTCCTAAAAGAGATAACACCATTGTCATGGGGATTGTCATGTCTGTCTGGAACCTGGTTGGAGTGTGGAGGGTCATGGGACCCCCTCCGTCTGGAACCTGTTGGAAATGTGGATTGTGCAGGGTCACATGACTGATCTGTCTGAAACCTAGTCAACAGTGGCATTGACTGTCAATCAAGGTTGGACTCCACCCACCCATTAGTGCACACTTGACCATTGGCCCCTTTAATCAACTAGTCATTACCTGGACTGGACCCTCCCATTTACTGTACTATAAACTCCACCATGTGGAGTTGCTCTTTGGTCCTGAGACAAACCCTGCCTCCACTCCAGGACGCAAAGTGTGGACAACGCTGGAGTAGTGATTGGTAATGTGTGCACTACATAGGGATTGGGGCTGTTGTACATTAGAGCTGTACCCATGTTAGACAAGGAACGGCAGCTAGTGTATTGTAATTGTTGGTTGTTGTAAGCCTGTCCACAGTTGCTACTATCAGTAGTGTTAAGATCACAAGATAAAGTAGGCCATTCAGCCCATCGAGTCTGCCCCGCAAATCCACCCTGAGATAAACTGCTCTCACATCTAGTTCCAAATTCTGTCCTTTTCTCCATAATCCTTTGATACCTTGACTAATTAGGTATCTATCAATCTCCCCCTTAAACTCCCCCAAAGCTGCATGTGAATTCCACAACTCCATGGCCCTCTGGCCCTGTGATTGGGTTGCACTATGCTTGTATGAGTGCAAGCAGTGCTAGTATTGGTAGTGTTAAGCCCGATGTGACTGATCATTACTGTGTTGCATGATTATGCGTTCCAGTGTGTGTTGCAATCTCCTTCGGTGGGTTTTAATAAAGGTCCTTCCTGTGTCCAGTCTCTTTGCTTTTTGAACCCACCAAACTTTTTCCCTTCCTACACAACAGCCATCCAGCTAGATCACTGGGTCTGGAATGGAGTCCTGAAGCCACGGTTCTGTAATTGCCAGAGCACAGCAGCTCTGCAGTTCCCTCTGGTTCAGATGCAGCCTCAGGTCATCCATTTTCTTCCCCAGCGATTTTACCTTTGCAAATATCCCCGGGGTTGCCTTTAACTTCTCCCATTCCACCCATGTCCTCTAGTTCTAATCTCACCTAACCTCAATGGGGAAAAAAACCTGCTTGCATTGACTCTATATATGGCCCACGTAATTTTGTATACCTCTATCAAATCTCCCTGCATTCCAGGGAATAAAATTTGAACCTGTTTAACCTTTACTGTAACTCAGTTCCTGAAGTCCTGGCAAAATCCTAGTAAACCCTAGCACTCTTTCAATCTTATTGATATCTTTCCTGTAGTCAGGTGACCAAACTGCACACAATACCAATCAGAATGAACAGCGAGCCCTGGGGCTCAACTCCACTCATCATAGACAGGGCCATCACAGGCAGATAAGGCTGTGAAGAGCCATGAGGCATCATGGTAAATCTTCCCTCTCTCTGTCTCTCTCCAACGCACTCATCCTTCCTCCCGTGGGCAACCAGAACTGCACACAATTTCCCTCATGGAGCCGAACCGCTATTTTGTAAATTTGGAAGCTAATACCAGTATAAAGGGGAGCGAGCCTCATGGCTCGGCAAATGTAAAGGCAGCATTTGAATTGAGTCGAGCCGCACAGGCATGGGTCCTTCCAATATCTTTGTGCAAATGCCTCTGAGATGTAAGAACTGTAACAGATTCCTCCTGACAATGAGTTGCAGGGATTACCTCTCCCCTCTGTAAGGAGAAGGGTACATGTCTCCTGGATCCTCGTCAAAACTCCTTTCTCTTGCATAAAACAGGTTCAGATTTTATTCCCTGGAATGCAAGGAGATTTGATAGAGGAATACAAAATTATGAGGGCCATATATAGAGTCAATGCAAACAGGGTTTTTTTCCCATTGAGGTTAGATGAGAGATTGGATAGGAGGGATATGTTTCCCCTAGAGTGACAAAGGATGAAGGGCTGACCTGACAGTGGGCTTTAAAATTACAAGGAGCATCGATTGTGTCCAGAGTCAGTAATTTTCCCATGGTAATCAAGAGGCTCATGAGGGGCTATTCTTGGTGAAGAGATTTGGTACGTCACCAGAGACTCTTGCAAATTTCGGCAGATGTAACGTGGAGAGCACTGTGACAGGTTGCGTCACTGTCTGGCACGTGAATGGCAATGCCCAGGCGAAGAGAAAGTCATGAACTCAGCCAAGGCCACCATGGGCATCAATCTCCACTTCAAGGACATGTATAAAAAGCGGCATCTCAAGAAAGCAGCCTCTATTATCAAGAACCCCCACCACCCTCTTCACATTTTTACCATCAAACCCTGTTTTGTTTTTTTCTGTGACTGGTGGGCACCACAGGTGCTGAAATATGCCTGAATGGTGATATTGCATTAGAATTTGAACATGTAAGTAGAGTGTAACTGGAAATAAAAAAAGAAGGAGGTACATGAGCCTGAAGACGAGCATTCAATGCTTCTTCCCCTCTGCCATCAGATTGCTGAATTTAAATTTTTTAATATTTAAATTTAAACATTCAGACTTACAGCACAGTAACCGGCCATTTCAGCCCATGAGTCCATGATGTCCAATTTACACCCAATTAACCTGCACCCCCGGTACATTTCAAACAGTGGCAGTAAACTGAAGCCCCCTGGAAAAAAACCCAAGCAGACACGGGGAGAACATACAAATTACTTACAGACAACATGGGATTCGAACCCCGGTCCTGATCGCTGGTGCCGTAAAGGCTTTTGCGCAAACCGTGCCACCCTGATTGAATGGACAACACCAGACACTACCTCACTTTCTCTTCTTTTTTTTTTATTTTTTTATTTTATTTATTTATTCATTTATTTATTTTAAAATGTAATTCATGGTAATATTTGCCCTGAGATGCTGCTGCAAAGCAATAAATTTTGTGACATGTTCATGGCAGTAAATTCTGATTCTGACTCTGGTGTTATCCAAATGGGTTTAGTCTTAGCAAGGACACGAGAGGCCCTGAGTTCTATAACTGCAACAGCACAGCCCTGCCGCAGCACCGCACTGAAGTGTCATCTGAGATTATGTGCTCAAATCTCTGGATTTGAATTTGAATCCACATTCTTCTGACTTGGGGATAAAAGAGTTTCCTACTGAGCCAAATTGGCACTTAAAACTTGGTAATGAATGGAATTAAATTATCTCAGAGAGATTTAAGGCTATATTTTTTTGGAGTCTAAAATTGAAGAAGTATTCCCTTATGGTACACTTGACTGTGTTCTAATAGCAGTGTCTTCTACCCCTTAGAATGGAAATGAGCAGTAATAACAGAGTTTGAACACTCAAAACGCCCAGAGTGGAAAAGAAAATGTCAGAGACTTCTCGGAGCGCGGAGCTGGAAATGTTGGCCATTGGTTGGGGAAGTCAGTACTGAGGTAAGGCATTCCAGTTGGGGAACGCAGTTCAAACCCAGCAGAACGTAAGGATACTGTGGAGGTTGAGACATGCCCCACACCTTGGCTGTGCCTTGAACCTTAAAAGGGGTTCAAGATTGTGCTTAGATGTTTATAAGAAGCAATTCAACTTGAGTCTCGATGTGAATAAGACAAAGGAAATGATTGTGGGCTTCAGGAGAACCAAGAAAGGCTGCCCTCCACTCAACTGCAGGAGAGAGTGGAGAGCACCAGGTTCCTTGGAGTTCACTTACTGTAGGTCATGGACACGCAACATCTGCTCACTTGTTATGAATTTAAATTTAAATGTAGACATATGGCGCAGAAACAGGCCATTTGGGCCTGTTTAATTAAATTAATCTATACCCTGGTACATTTTGAATGGTAGAATGAATCCAGAGACCCCGGAGAAAATCCATGTAGATACGGGGAGAACATACCAACTCCTGACAGACAGAGCGGGATTCGAACCCTGGTCCCGATCTCTGGAGCTATAAATGCATTGATGCCAACTGCGCTGCCCCAAAGAGCAACAGCAACTGCACTTCCTGGGCAAGGCTACCAGCCGCCATCCTGTCAACTTTCTACAGACTTTCTATCCAGAGCATCCTGTTTGGCAAAATCCGCCAAAGCTACGCTTGCTGTTGATCATTGGTCAATCCACAGGATCATAAAAGTAGCAGAAAGAATCACTGGAGTCTCCCCCCCCCCCCCCCACACTGCTTATGTACGTGAGCTATCAGGATCGGATTCTGATCGCGGACTGCTGGAGACTGGCCCAAGACCGGCTGAAGGGGAACCAGGAGGCGAGAGGGTGCCAAAGCTACTGAAGGGTTTCTGATCGTGTCAGAGGTTTGGATCTGGAGCTTGGCCTGATAGTTTGGACTGGACTTTGTGTGGCTGTGAAGGCTGTGGCAGGGCTGGAGGAGAATCCACAGACACTCAGTGACTCTGAGAGGAGTCTCTTCTGCTTCTCTTTCTCTGACTTTAAGAGACGCCTCAGACAATTTCTGCCGATGGTGAACCTGTCTGCCTTACAGTAGGCAAAAACAAAATTCTTGAAATATAAGCTGAATCTTGGTGGCTGACAAATCATTGAGGACCTCTACCACCCCACACACAGCATCTTCCAGCTACTCCCTTTGGGAAAGAGATACAGGTGTATTAGAGCCCGAACCATGGTTAGTGACACTGCTAAATGGCTGATGAGCTGCTCATACAATCCCTCTGACGTTCAAAACCTACTGGAGGTGAAGGTTAATGAGATGTAAAATGTGCGGCGAGGACCCGTGGGCTGAAATAGCACCACATTTTTAAAAAAGCATTTTGTAAGGTGGGAGGAAACCGGAACACCTCGAGAAAGCCCACGCAGTCACAGGGAGAACGTACAAACTCCTTACAGACAGAATTCGAACCCCGATCGCTGGTGATTTAATAATGTTGCGCAAACCGCTACACTAACCATGGCATGCTAGTTTAAAACTCCACGACCCTGGGGTGTGACCCTCAATTTACTATGTTTCTCGTGATTTTATAAACCTCCATAATGTTATTCCTCAACCCCCTACACTCCAGGGTGAAAAGTCTCAGCCTCTTTTAACTCAAGCCACCAACCCCCTCCCCAGTCCTGATAACATTCTAATGAACATTTTATGACCATCGCGTCTGTCCTGTTGTTTAAGAAGATTGGTTGCATCCTAATTCCACTTCCTCACTTCCATGCTGCTCAAAAAGTGTCCTTTATGTAGCAAAGGTAAAAATACAGAACTAACGTTTCGGGCTTGAGTGCTTCTATGAAAAAATGCCGCAGGCGACCAAACAAAAGGGTAGGAAGGCGTGTGGCAAAGGCAAGAGGTGATTGGTGGAGAAGGGAGGAAGGCACAGCAGCAATGAGGGGGTGGAGGGGTAGCTTGGCAGGTAAAGGGGAAGGGAGGAGAATGGGAAGGACAGGAAAGAGGGGAGGGGAGAGAAAAGGCGAACCGGTTTAGTGGAAAGCAGAGAGGTCCATGTTCATGCCGTCTGGCTGGATGGAGGGTGCCCAGTCAGAAAATAAGGGGTTGTTCCTCCAATTTGTGGGTGGTTAGGGTGAGATAGTAAACAAGGCCATGGGCAGACATGTGGGTCTGGGAGTTTGACTCAGAATTGAAATAGCTGGCTACTGGGAGGTCTCTGTCACTATAGTGGAGGGCACGAAGATGCCCAGTAAAGTAATCATCCCTCCCCATCCATCGACCCACCCCCTGGCATCTTCCCCTGTGCCCGCAGGAGGTGCAACACTTGCATCCACACCTCCTCCCTCACCATGGTCTGGGGTCCCAAACAGTGAAGCAACACTTCACTTGTGTATCCATAGGACTTATTTGCTGCATCTGGCGCTCCCTTTGAGGTGTTCTCTACGCAGACTGGGAGATCCCGTCAAGAGCATTTCCTCTTCGTCCGCAACAACTGCGGCCTCCCCATAGCCAACCATTTCAATTCTGAGTCACACTCCCAGTCTCACATGTTTATCCATGGCCTTGTTTATCCCATCCTGACCACCCACAGATTGGAGGAGCAACTATTTTCCGTCTGGGCCCCCTCCAGTCAGATGACATAAACATCAGCTTCTCTGCTTTCCACTTGTCCTGCTCGCCTTTTCTTTCCCCTCCCCCCTTTCCTGTCTCTCCAGTTCTCTCCTCCCTTCCCTCTTACCATCCCCCTCCCCCTCATTGCTGCTATCCACTCCCTCCTTTCTTTGCCACCCCCCCCCAAACAATATCTGTTTGTTCGGATGCCTGCCGACATTTTCTCATACCTTGATGAAGGGCTGAAGCTTGAATCATCTGGTATGTACTTTTGCCACATAAAGGACACTGTTTGAGCCTCTCCATCATTTTCAACCACAATGTCTACAGATTTTCATGATTTACATATAGTCAACGTCAAGTTTTTTGGATGTAAAACTGAACTGGCACAACAGCCTCTCTGCTCCAGTGAACCTGGTTCAATCCCGACCTCTGGTGCTGAATGCGTGCAGTTTGCACTGTCTCCCTGTGAGACCCTGGGCAGATGGGAGACACCAAGCGCAGGAGAAATGCTTTCAGTGCTGGAACAGCCTTGATGGACTAAATGGCCTCTTTCAATGTCATAATAAATATGAGCATAGAATATATGAAAGACTTCCCTGCAAAAGGTCATGGACACAGCCCAGGACATCACAGAAAAAGAACCCCTCCCCACACTTCTACAGGAAATGCTGCCGTCGGAGAGTGGCAGCAATCATCAAGGATCCATTCACTCTGTTCTCACTGCTCCCCTCAGGAAAGAGGTGTAGGTGCCACAAGACTCACACCACCAGATTCAGAAACAGCTGCTCCCCCTCCACCGTCAGGCTCCTCAATGACAAACTCAATCAGGGATTAATTTTAAGACTCTGACTTGTGCATTATATTGATTTTGTTCTCTCTATATTGCACAGTCAGTTTGTTAACATTTCTTTATTTGTTTACACGTGTATGTTGAGTACAATATTTTGTGGCACTGTCAATAATTCTGTCTCACCGGCAGGAACAAGAATCTCAGGCTTGTATGTGATGTCAAGTATGTACTCTGGCAATAAATCGGAAATCTACTGTCTCACAGAGCTGCACAGTCCTTTGTGATCGACAGATACATTGTCAGAATTAACGTTAGTCCTTCTTAAACTTTAGACCTATTTCCTGTCTGGAGAATATATAAAAAAAACTAAATGGGTTAAGTCCTCTGAACAGTAAACATCTAATTTGATCTTCTCACCACTCTGCTACATTTGGTGCCTGCATGTAAATCTGTAAAATCATAAAGCTGTAGATTTCTTTGCTGCAAATTGGCTTCTATACAGTTTGAGTAAACTCTAATCAACTGTGATTTTAATGAGATTGGCGCGTCGATATATAATTTCCCACTATTGCAGTGGGAAAACTATCCACGCAAGGCTAAAAAATGCAAATTTTGTAATATTGGGCATTATTAATGTTTCCACTCTAAGTGTGCCACAGGGTTTAGTATCAATGGTTAAGTTACGCTACTGTATCCAGAGGCCTGGCTTAAAGCTTCAAAGACATAGGCTCAGAAGTCACTGCCGTTGCTGAGGTTGTTAAATGTGTGTTAATTAAATCCAGAATTCCACTTTGCTCCCCAGATCTTACAATTGAGGGACACAGAGCAGATTGGGCAAATTGTTCTCAGTGAGATTCAAAACATGGCTCGAGCTGCCATGGGATCTACCTGAAAGACTAACTCAAGTTTGTTTGTTATTGACTGATAGTAAACTAGATGGAATAGCGTTTCTCCAGACATTCACACACAATACAGAGCACATAATAATCACACGTATACATAAATACATAATTTTAATTAAATATCCATATATATTTTTACTCGGTTATAGTCAATCTCACAGCCTGCAGGAAGAAGTTCTTTCCCAGCCTGATTTCGATGCTCCTGATGGTAGTAGGTCAAAGGTACTCTATGCTGGATGGAAAAGGTCCTCAATAATTCTTTGAGCCCCATTTAGCCAACGCTTGCAGTGAATGCTGTCAGTAAATGAAAGGCAGATGCCAGTGATCTTCTCGGCCATTTTGATGATGCTCTGTATTGATTTCCGGTCCGATGTTTTGCAGCTACCGGCCCACACGATGACGCAGCCAAATGGGACACTCTGAATTGCGCTCCAGCAAAAGGTTGTCAGGATGGGGGCCGGTAGGCACTGCTGTGCCTTCCTGACCAATGAGGAGGAGTCGTGGATCTGGAATAGGTGGTCCTGACCAGTGGGACAGCTAGCTTATAATGCCTGGTGTTGACTGTGTGGAGTTTGCACATTCTTCCTGCATTCGCTTCACCTGGATGTTTCCTCCTACATCCAAAAGATGTGGCGTCAGATTGATTAGCAGTCTGTAGTGGAAAAATAGGTATATGTGACAGCTATTGTGTCAACCTATGGAAATCTACTCCACAACAATATAATTTTTCCCTGCCCTCACCCCACCCTGCCCTCACCCCACCCTGCCTCCCTTAACCCTCTGGGTTTTTTTAAAATCCAAGAGCCTTTTGAATATCCCGATTGTTCCAGTTCCCACCAATACATTCCAGGCACCCACTACTCTCTGTGTAAAAGGAAACGTTCCTCTGACATCTCCCTTCAACCTTCCTCCACTCACACTCTTCACGACTGTGTGAGTTTTCTCTCAGGGCTCCAGAATCCTCTCACATTTCAAACATGTACCGGGAGTTGTAGGTTAACTGGGCGGCACGGGCTCGTGGACGGAAAGGGCCTGTTACCATGCTGTATGCCTAAATAAATTAAGTAAGATGAACAGATGTCCTCTAGCATGTGCTATTAAAGCCTTATGGAAAATGTGCCAGCTGCCACACATTATCTAAGCCCCATAAACATGTATACCTGTACCCCAATGAAATCACTCTTCACTCCAAAGACAAAAGCCTTGCTTCCTCAGGCTAATTCACCAATCCAGTCAACATCCTGGTAATTCTTCCCTAAAGCGCCTACCTCCTTGAAATTGGTGTTGAGGTTCTAATCTCTTGGCCTCATTAAATGAAGGATCAGATGCAAAGGTCTCCTGATATCAATGAATAAGCTCAAGATTCGCTATCTTCTCTAAAAGTCTTTTTATTTCCCACCATTTCCACTAAACAAGGTTATTGGAGGTGCCAAATAAATATTGGGCTTGTCACCTCCCATCAGGGCCTGATGTCAGATGTTGCGTGGGCTTGATCAGCAATTGATGCAAGTTAACACATTGAGTCCAAGGGACCAGCACTTCATTTTGTTAGCATATTTTGTAAAGAACTGCTATCCTTTTTGATGACCCCGATGGCGATGATGATATTGCAATGGTACCCAGGAGTTCAAATCTCACTGTGACAGTTGAGGAGTTGAATGGATAATTTAAAAATCCCATCTGGTCCCTGCTCTGCAGGGAAGGAATTCACCGCCATTACATGGATTGGACTTCTGGTGCATTGATGTGCTTGAACTTAGCCAGAGGCCATTAGGTGTGGACAATTCCCATTTCCAGAGATGCCCATATCCTAATAATGAATCAACCACAGAACAATACAGCATAGAAGAAGGCCCATTGGCCCATTTAGTCCATGTCTACCTACTCGCATTGACCTTCACCCAAACCATAGTCTTCCGTACCCCTCCTGTCCATCTACCCATCCACATCTTTCTTAAAATCAAGCCCGCATTCACCACTTCAGCTGGCAGCTCGTTTCACACTCTCACCACTCTCTGTGCGAAGATGTTTCCCCTTAATATTCCCTTTAAACATTTCCCCATTCACCCCTCAACACGTGTCCTATAATCTCTGTCTCACCCAACCTCAGTGGATAAAAGCTTGCAAGTAGACTCTTCCCCCTGAGAGCAGAGGAGGTTGAAGCAAGTTGAGGGTAAGGGGGCAAAAGTTTAGGAGAAACATTGGAGGATGCTTGTTCACTCAGAGAGTGGTGGCCGAATGGAATAATCTTCTGGGGGAAATAGTTGAGGCAGAGTCAATTCTTTCATTTAAGAGGAGGCTGGATATATACATGGATAAGAGAGGGTTGGAGGGTTATGGACAGAGAATAGGCAGGGGGAAGCTAGCGGAGTTGTTTGGACTTTAGGGCCAAGATGGCCTGTTTCCATGCCATCAACGGTTATATGGTTATTTGTTCTGTCTGTCCCCCTCAAAACTTCCAACATTTGTAAATTTGAACAACAGCTGATTACACTGGGCAACATTTTTTTTTCTCCAAGGGTTGGCTTCATGAAAAACATTTAGGGATTGTGAGAGACAGCTTCAAACTGAACACAAAGATAATTTCAGATTTGCTATATCGCATAGGAAGTTGGAGAAACATTAAATTACCTTTTATTGGATTTAGCCTGTTTAATCACATAATGATGCAAACACATTGCATTAGATCAGTGGTTCTCAACCTTTTTCTTGCCGCTCACATCCCACTTTAAGTAATCCCTAGGCCATCGGTGCTCTGTGATTAGTCAGGGATTGCTTAAGGTGGGATGTGAGAGGGAAGGGAAGGTTGAGAACCACTGCTCTAGACCCAATTGTGGAAATATTTTGGTTGAGAAAAATTGTCATTGGCCCATTTCCTTCAGAGTTATTAAACCGTGCGCATAACGAGTCAATTGGATACAATTACAACTTGTTCAAACATTTTCATTCCACCTTACTAATCACAGAGCACCTATGGCATAGGAATTACTTAAGGTGGTAGGTGAATGGGAAGAAAAAGTTTGAAAACCACTGCATTAAATCAACAGGCCTCAAAATGTTTTGCCACGGATTTTCGCTTATAGTCAGCTAATTTTAGGCCCTTCGTGTCAGTGTCCAAAAATAGTCCGCCAGCGTTGATGGATTCCAGTTGCCCTGATACAACGTTTCCACGGTCGCAATATCCTGGAGAAACCTTTCACCGTGTCTGTCACTGACTGCGCCAAGATCAGCAGGGAAGACGTCCAAATGCGAACGCAGAAAATGAATTTTTGAAGACCTGTTGCACCTCATGGTTCTGTAAGCTTGAAGCATGTTAGAAATATAACACGTTATATCTTTTAAAAAAAACAGTGTGTGATAGGAAAATTTAAGGTGATTTTATTGGTCTGCACCCCAAGATGCACCCAGAAGTGTTCAAGAAGGAAAAATCTTCTTTGTTCTGTGTCCCCAACTCACGGACAGGACCATATTAGAATAATGTGCATTTTGCATTAATTTATATTTTCTTCACCATATTGTCGGTGAAGAAATTTCCATCCATTGGATTTCGAACAAGTCACAACAGACAACTTTCAAGGATTCTCACTTTACAAGGCAATATGGTAAACTAGAACCCAATTGTTTTGATATTGTCGAGGAATTCCTTAAGTGGTCCTCAACCCAAAATGTTCGAATAACGGCAAGGCAATCAATCAAGCAAATGATCCCAAATAACGTTCAGAATTTTGATACCTGATTTTATAATATTAACCAGAATTTTATGTGGGTAGTTTCACAATTTAATTCAGATCGATATTTTATTAAAAGAAACATTTAAAAAGAAACAACCAAAACAAAAAGTGCATGTTTTCAATAAAAAAGAGTGATATTTTTCTATTTCTTCAAGCACTTTCATGTGACAATATAATAATGCCAATAAATAAATGAATGTACTTCATATTGAAGGAAAACAACAGTGGGGAATTGAGAAATATATTTGCACCAGAGGAGAGAGGGATGAAGCCAGAACCTACAATCAGCACAGGTGTACGTCAAAGATGCGAGATCAGCCCACTGACTCGCTCTACGCCCATCACTGTTTGGCTTGGCGCAATTCACCTAAAAATTTGCCAGTTACCCTGCGGTCGTTGGAAGGATCACTGACGGCGTTGAGGAAATGTGCAGGGGTGAGAGAGATCAGCTCGTTGAGTGGTGTCACAGCAACTTGGATTCAGCGTTAACAAAACCAAGGGGCTGATTTTGGACTTGGGGATGGGGAAATCAGTAGAACACAAACCAGTCCTCATTTGAGGAGTCAGTAATGGGCAGCACAGTTGGCAGAGGGGCTTAGCGCAATGCTGTTACCGCACCAACGATCGGGACTGGACATGGGTTAGAATCCTGTGCTGTCTATAGGGAGCTTGTACGTTTTCCCTGTGTCTGCGTGGGTTTTTTCCAGGGGCTCCGGAATGGCCTGTTACCCCGCTGTATGTCTAAATTTTTTTTTTAATTAAGTGAAGAACTTCAAGTTCCTGGATATCATCATCTATGAGGATCTGTCCTGGGGCCTCCACATCAATGCAATCATGAAGAAGGCTCGCCAGCAGCTATACTTCGTGAGGACTTTCAGAAGATTTGGTGACGCTTGCCAATTTCTACAGGTGTACTGCGAGAGAGGATTCTGACTTGTTGTATCACTGCCTGCTACGGAAGTGCCAATGCACAAGGCAGGAAAAGAATTACTGAGAGTTTCCAGCCCCGTCATGGGCATAAATCTTCACTCCATCGAGGACATCAACAAGAGGAGGTGTCTCAAGAAAACAGCCTCCGTCCTCAAGAACTCTCACCACACTATCAATAACTCCAAAAGACAGGAAGTCACCAGATGACAGACTCTCATTCCCATCAGACTGGATGTGCCTGATTCCAGGGTTCGTACTGGAGGATGGACTTGGGCATAACTGCCTTTATTTTGGAATTCCAATGGGAGGAGTTTCAGGGGCAGGGGCCAGAGTAGAACAAATAGCATTACCATGGTATCACCACACCAGGCTGTGCCCTCTTCTCACTGCTACCATCAGGAAGGAGGTACAGGAGCCTGAAGATGAACACCCAGTGATATAAGGAGAGTTTCTTCCCCTCCGCCATCAGGTTTTAGAATGGACAATGAACAGAGTCACTACCCCACTTTCTCTCCTTTTTGCACCAATTTATTTATTTTTAAATGTAATATATAGCAATATTTGCACTTTGACGCTGCCGCAAAATATCAAATTTCACTAAGTGTTCATGACAATAAATTCTGATTCTGATTCTGAATCTCACTTGTCAGGAAGGCCCAACCAGTGTCTGCACTTCCTGAGAAGACTGAAGCGGGCAAGGCTCCCAGCCACCATCAGCCAGCCACCCTAACCCTAACCCTAACCCTAATGTCAACTTTCTATAGGAGCTTTGTCGAGAATGTCCTGGCTGGCTGCATCGCAGCGTGGTACGGTTGCTGCAGAGAAATGGATCGGAGGTCAATCCACAAGGCCATGAGTGGCAGAGAGGGTCACTGGGGTCTCACTCCCCCCCCCCCACCCCATCGACGTGATCTACTGGGATCATTGTCTGAAGAGGGTGCCCAAAATTACTGAGGGGCTGCACACAGCTGCTCTGGTTGGGGAAGAGATGCAGGAGGATCAGAGGTGGCACCACCAGGCTGAGGATCAGCTTCTTCCCACGGGCAGTGAGAATGCTGAACGACTAAAGGAACAGCTCACACTCACCCTCCGAGACTCTCATATTCATGAAACAATAATTATTTGTATATATGGATATTTATCTTACATATATATTATTTGTCTGTATGTGTGTTATGTCTGGTTGTGAGTCTGCAGGTTTTGCACCGAGGACCAGAGAACTTGTGCAATCAGACGGCAATAAACTTGACATGAAATACTTAGGCACGTGACTTGAAGTGAGGATTAGGTTGGGTTGTTCTCTTCTGGATCCAGTAGAGCTGAATGGCTCCTCCCTCCTGTGTCATAATTTTTCTTTCATGCACTCAGGCAGTTGGACGAAACTACCAGGTCACGGATTTCAACTGAATTTAGGACAATAGTTACTTTTAGTTTCAGAGATTCAGCTCCGTAACAGGTCCACCCGGCCCACGAGCCCACGCCGCCAAAATACACTGGTGTGGATCGTGGAAGGAAATCCACGCAGACACGGGGAGAACATATAAACTCCTTACTGACAGCGCCGGATCGCAGACACAGTAATAGCATCACTCTAATTGCTTCGCTCACTCTGCAACCCAAGTTGGCAGAATCAGGATTTATTTTCACTAACGTCACAAAATTTGTTGTTTGGTGGCTGCTCTGAAGGTGCAAAATGGCTATAATTATTTTTTTAAAAAACTAAATAGTGCAAAAAAAGAAGGGAAAGTGAGGCCGTGTCTGTGGTTTATTGTCCGTTCAGAAATCTAATGGCAGAAGGGAAGAAGCTGGCCTTGTGTTCATCTTCAGGCTCCTGTACCTCCTTCCCCATGGTGGCAGAGTCCATGGCCCGAGTGGTGAGGGTCCTGGAGAATAGAGGTTACTTTCTTGAAGCACCGCCTCTTGGCAATGTCCTCGATGGAGTGAAGACTGATGCCCATGATGGTGCTGGCTGAGTTTGCAACCCATTGTCGTCTTTTCTCGTCCAGTGCATTCTATAGAAATTTGCAAGAGGCTTTGGGGACATACCAAATCTCCTCAAGCCAATTCTCAATAAGTTAATGCATTTTAACTTAAACTTCCATCTGTTATTCATTTAAACAAAGGAACCTTGAAAAGCTTGCTTGATGTCAAATGGATACACTGTTGTTATTGGCCTGATGGTTCTTCGAAGCTGTACTTTGAGAAACAGTTTATTGAAGAATTGTCAAAATAAAGTTCATTCCACTCTTTGTCAATAGAATTGGAGAACTTCAAGTTGACCTGGTCCAACCATGTCAAGGAACTGACCCCACCTTCTGAGGATATTCATCAAGTCCTCCCAAGGTCCATTACTAAGTGTTTCAAAAGCGGCCGAGAAGTATCTTCTCCAGAAGGTCATAGCTTGGGATGGGAACTGCTCTGCCCAAGACCACAAGAAACTGCTTACATATTTGAACACATCTCAAACCTCACACACTATCTACCATTCCATTTATGTCTGCCTATATCTCCACTATAAACAATGCTGTAGAGGAACAATCCCAGCCCAGATACATTCTCTTCTCACCTCTTTCATAGAACTACAGAACATTACAGCACAGAAGCAGGCCATTTGGCCCTTCTGAACTATTATTCTGCCTAGTCCCACTGACCAGCACCCAGTCCATAGCTCTCCCATTCATGTACCTGTCCAAATTTGTCTTAAATTATAAAACTGAGCATGCGTTCACTTCATTTTCCCCTGATGTTCCCCATAAACTTACCCCCTTTCAGCAATAACCCATATCATCTTGCTTCCATCTCACCTAACCTCAATAGAAAAAAAATCAACTTTCATTCACTGTATCATAATTTTGTAAACCTCCATCAAATCTCCCCTCATTCTTCTTCGTTCCAAGGAATAAAGTCATAACCTGTTTAACCTTTCCCTGTAACTCAGTTCCTCAAGTCCAGGCAACATAGCAGTAAAACTTCTCTGAACTCTTTCAATCTGATTGGCATATTTCCTATAGTTAAGTGACCCAAAATTCTACACAATATTCCAAATGTGGCCTCATCAACGTTTTATACAACTTTTCCAAAACATCCCAAGTTCTATACTCAATATCTTGATTGATGATGGCCAAAGTGCCAAAAAGCTCTTTTTATGACCCTATCTATCTGTGATACCACTCTCAGGAAATGATGCATCGTATTCCCAGATCCCTCTGTTCCACTGCACACCTCCTCACCATACACCATGTACATTGTCCCTTGGTTTGTCCTTCCATTAGGCAGCAGGTTCAATCAGCTTGAAAACACCAATCTACAGATTCAAGCACAACTTTTTTCCTCCTGTAATTAGACTCTTAAATGAACCACTCATTGGGAAAAGATGATCCCCTTGAAAGATTTTTTTAATGGTTCTCTATATTCTGCAGCACATGACTTACTGAAACACACCTCCCAGAATGGTAGTTTGTTATTATTGCAGAACCTGTGGAAGACCGCATTCAGTACAAATTGGAAACAATGTCTCCTCCTCACTGATTATCAACATACAGGGAAAACATCCATCTGTAAAGGAGGAGTTTCGTAGCCCTTACAGCTAAAGATTTACCTCTCTGAATGCGCTGTGCCCAGCTCTGAGGTGCCAATTCCAACCCTTTTTGGGGAAGGATAATTGGTGGGGTGCTGCATTCTGCCATCTGACCTGGTTAGGGACGGGCTGATGATGCCGTCAGCCTGTAACCCATTTCCCCACTCATCTCTCTCCCTCCATGACGCCCTCAAGGCAGGGGCGGTGGGCGGGAGCTGTGGGGGCAGCGGCAGACGGCGGGAGCCATTAAGGCAGTGGGAGCCGTCGGGGCAGCGAGGGCCAGCGGGAGCCATCAGGGGGCAGCCGGTGTAGGCTGTGACAGCCTCACCGGGCCACTTCGGCCTTCGGGGCTGCTCTCTGTACCTCACAATGCAGCAGTGCAATGGCCGTCTTCCTTACCCATAATCCCCCATGCAGCTGGAACTGTTCTGGGAAACACAGAGCAACTCTGGAGCAGCCTTTTAGGGCTGTTGCCTGATAAGTAAGTTTTAAGTTTTCAGTCTGCTCTTGTAGCCGGCCTCCAGGCAGAGGCCTATCATGAAATGGCCTATAGCCAAACCTCAAAACTGTGTGCTTAGCCCACTGCTCTACTCGCTCTGCACCCATGACTGTGTGGGCAGGCACAATTCCAATGTTATCTACAAATTTGCTGATGATGTCATGATTGACAGCAGAATCACAAACGACAATAAAGAAGCATTCAGGAAGGAGAGAGATTAGCTCATTGCTTGGGCTCACACCAATAAACTTGCGCTCAAGATTAGTAAAACCAAGGCGATGATTGTTGAGTTCAGGAGGAAGTCAGGAGAACATGAATCTGCCTTCATCAAGGGCTCAGCAGTGGAAAAGGTCAAGATCTTCAAATTCCTGGGTGTCAACATCTTCACAGATCTGTCCTGGAGGCTTGGTGTTGATGTAATCATGAAGAAGGCTCACCAGCAGCTATATTTTGTGAGGAGTTTAAGGAGATTCGGTATGTCACTGAAGACAGTTGAAAACTTCTACAGATGTACTGTGGAGAGCATTCTGGCAGTTTGCATCACAGTCTTGTATGGAGGCCCCAACTCTCAGGACCAGAATAAACTCCAGAGGGTTGTTAACTCGGCCTGCAACATCACTGGCACCAGACTTCACTCCATCGAGGACATCTACATGAGGCGGTGTCTTAAGAAAGCAGCCTCTATCCTCAAAGACCCCACCACCCAGGCCCTGCCTTCTTCACTCTGCTACCATCGGGGAAAAAGATACAGGAGCCTAAAGACGAGCACTCAGCGGCACAAGGACAGCTTCTTCCCCACTGCCATCAGATTCCTGAACGATCAATGAACCAAAGACACGGCCTGACATTTTGTGCAGTACTATAGTTATTTATTGTTGTAAGATGGTTATAATGTGCATGTCTTCACTGAATTAGGGATATGAAAGATTACTGGGAGAAGGCCAGGCAGTGGGGCTGAATGGGGAAATAGGGAAATTGATCAGCTCATGATTGAAAGGCAGGGCAGACTCGATGGGCTGAATAGCCTATTTCTGCGATGATTTCACATGGATCTTAGGGCCTACTTCAGCGTTGGGCCTCTCTGACAATATCAGGAAAGTGCAGTGACTTAAATACTGAACTAGAACTGAGCTGGGATTACTGACAGCAGCTAAAAACCCTCCCGAAATCCCTATCGTATCTCATCTTCACTGTTTCCCGACATTGGACTCAGCAGCACAAGGACAGCTTCCTCCCCAGATTCCTGAATGATCAATGAACCAAAGACACTTATTCTTTTTCTTGCACTGTTTTTATTTATTTTGTACGGTGGTTTTCTAGAAACGTTTTCTCTGTGACGCTGCTGCAAAACAACGAATTTTAATGACATGTTCATGACAATAAATTGTGGACTTGTCCAGACAGCGTGTGGAATAAGGCTATTCTCTCTCTCTCTGTACACATGGCAATCAAACAGTTCAATATTAAATCAGATTTAAATTTTGTTCCCTCCTTTGGACATACAATACAAAATTTCACACGGTCACTCAATTGAGTAAAGGGTTCAGAGCATTATTACATTCTTCAGATGTAAGGTTGTGGAATATCCGCATGATCTAAATCAGTTCAATCCAAATAACAAAATGAATATGTCAAAAGTTACATGCACAGTGAAAATAAATTATGAATGTAGCTCCCCATTTCCAGGCGATGGGTGCAGGCCCAAAATGTTGGTGTTTCTTATTGAGTCGAGTCGGCAGGTGAGGTAAAGCAAACAAAAGACTGTACTGAACACAACCAAACAAGATAAACAGGGTAGAGAGAGAGAGAGAGTGAGAGAGAGAGAGAGAGAGAGAGAGAGAGAGAGAGAGAGAGAGAGAGAGAGAGAGAGAGAGAGAGAGAGAGAGACAGAGCTAACTTGGCGTCTGCTCCCTGCTAGTACTCGATTCAACTAACGTGCCCTCGCGGTTCTCACGCATGCGCAGAGCGCTGTTGCGAGTACAGTGGCTGCAATGCGATTGCATCAGGAGCAAAGCAGCCAATGGCAGCAGTTGCCTTCATCCCCTTTCTTGAGCTACCCTTGCATGATACAGTGAACGTATATAACAACATGTACATTCAACCCAGTTCAATCCCGGTACTCTGGATTTGGCTTACAGACAAGCCTAGAGGGTATTTTGTAA
Organism: Narcine bancroftii; assembly: GCF_036971445.1. Lineage (NCBI taxonomy): Eukaryota > Metazoa > Chordata > Chondrichthyes > Torpediniformes > Narcinidae > Narcine > Narcine bancroftii. The sequence continues at coordinate 255,987,817 of NC_091471.1, forward strand.
TTGCCCTTTGCTGATGTGGAGGCTTGAGGCACCTTGGCCTGATTGTCTCTACTGTCCATAGTCTCAAGGGCATCATCCTTCTTCTGTGGTTACCAGGGGGGGCTCATGTCGATCCCAGGCTCACGTTCCAAATCCAAAAATGCCGATTTTTCTGGGTCGATTTGAGATGGGGTGACTCTCTTACTGGGAGGGTGTGTCGTCTGTTCCACCTGAATATTTTCTCCCTTGAACAACCCAGGTATGACCTGGGTTCCCAGCAACTCATTTCCACCACACCCGGGGGGTCGTAACCTTGTGGAGTCTGTGCCTTTGTGTCAATGGGACGAGCAGCCAGCTGGTTTTATTATAATTTTCCTTTTGCACCAGCGTTCTGTTTAGCAGCTGGACCTTGACATCCTGGGTGTCCTTTGGTTGGGGTTCCAGAAGTCTCCTTGCCACTGGTAGGGTAGTCCTGGTCTACTTCGACATTAACCACTGTGCCAGCGAGCCCAGGGTGGTGTTGCGAGGTATGCTTCTTAAGTTCAGTAGGCTGAGGGAGATGTCTGTCTTCTCTCTGAGGGATGTCTCTGTTAGCTGCTTGGCGCTTCTCACCGCTCTTTCAGCCAGCCCATTTAAATGTGGGTACTCTGGACTGCCGGTAATATGGGTGAAGCCCACGCTGTCGCAAAGTCGCGGATCCTTTGGCTGGTGAATTGTCCGAGAGAAGTGTCTGAGGTGCCCCTTGTACCGAAAAGTGCCGCTTTAGTTTGGTGATGACGGCCATAAAGGTTACGTCCCGGAGCTGTTCTATCTCGAACCAGCTTGAGTCTATTAGTACTAGGTACAGTTAGCTCTGCCATTCTAAGATGCTGGTAACCAAGGTCGACCAGGGTAGGTCAGGGACCGGATGGAGCTGCAGTGGCTTCTTTTGCTGGTGTGAGTTTGTCTTGTTGCACACCCAGCAGGACTATATGTCGTAGTCTATGATCTCTGTCATACCTGACCAGAAGACAATGTCCCTCGCTCTGTGTTTCATAGCTTCTGTGACAGGGCGCCTTCTGTGCAGGATCTCCACGTCCATATTCTGCGGTGCTGGGGATGACTGCTCGTAGGCCCTTCTTGATTACCCCTTCATCAATAAGCAGTTCGTCATGGTAAGGAAAGAAGGGTTGCACCGCTGGTGACAGGCTGCGCTGCTTGGCCGGCCAGCAACCCTTAATGAAGGGGCCCAGGGTGTTTAGCATTGTGTCATCTGCCGTGCGCTTTCTTAGTTCGTCCACCCGGGCCGAGGATATATGGGTTAATGCCATCACATCAAAAGTGTCCTCTTCCTCGACTTGCTGGACTGTGCATTTTCTGAGAGCCCCTGATAAAGCATTGACCCTGCTGCATTTGTGTATAAGGGTAACACCTTATTTCTGGAGCCTGCGCATCATACGCTTCAGTCTCACTAGCGCTGCATTAATTGGCTTGTTTATTATTGAGGTAAATGGTCGGTTTCTATGGTAACCGGCCTGCCATAGACATAATCATTGAATTTCGAGCAGACAAAACCACTGCTGCCCTACTGTGAGGCATCACGGGTCAGCATCACTGGTCTACGTAGCTCGTAGCAAGCAAGGACTGGGGCTTGTATTTCTTTTGGGCATCAAAGCCATTTTGTGGTTGATCGTGCCAGGTCCATTCAATGTCTCAATGGGTCAATTGTCTGAGTGAGACCGTCAGTTGACTTGAGTTGGAGATAAACTTGCCCAGGTAGTTCCTCTAACATCCAACCATGGACAGCTCGCCAGTTCCACCTGTTGTTAGTGTCCTGTTGTTGTGGAGAGGTCAGCCTTTTACTGTTTTCCTGTGTAGTTTCATACACCAAGCAGGTTGTGATGCCCTTTGCTGGTGTCAGTTTGCTGTCTCGCAGGAGCGCCTTCCGCATATTATCGTTGCAAATGCTTCTCTCTTTGGTTAGTTCCTCACAGAGCATGCCATAATTGCCGGTTTTAATCCTGATTTTTAAATTGCTGACATATGAGTGTATCGACTTGCCAGGCTTTTGGTCTCTCATGTTCAATTTGTGCCTTTCCATTTCTCTGACGGTTGCACATTTCTCTGAACTTACTCTTTAAACATTTGTGGTCCTCTTTCAACTTGGCCCAGCTGGTAACCAGGTTCCCATCATGTTCTTTGCCTGTGAACACTAATTACCCCTCCCTTTCATGGCTTATGGGCCCACAGAATGTGCACCCTGGTACAGGCAGGCCTGTCTCTACATGCTGCTGCTATGAATATGTCATATTCCTGTTCAAAGACACACAGTTTTCTGCCACATTTCCATCAAACACGAGTGGATTGGCCCGTCTGAATCCATCCGCCATTATGGCATTCGTGAAAAATGTGGTTGTGGGCACTCACTGTGACTGATATGTGTTTTGAAAACTTCAGGCCTGGAGCGCTCTTCTGAGAGAGAGAGAGAGAGAGAGAGAGAGTGTTATATCCTTTTGATTCTGATGAATGCTAGGTGACCTGCTGAATTTCTCCTGCACTTCTGTACACAGAGAACTCCCCCCCTCCCTCTCTCAGTTTTCTCGTTTTTTTCTTAAATGTTAGAATTGAGCCAGCTGGCAGCTCATTCCACACCCCCACCACTCACTGGGTAAAGATGTTCCTCCTAAATCTTTCCCCTTTCACCCTTAACCCATGTCCTCTGGTTTATATCTCACCCAACCTCAGTGGTAAAAATCGACTTGCATTTATTCTGTCTATCCCCCTCATAAATTTGTAAACCTCGATCAAATCTCCCCCCATTCCTCTTCACTGTAGGAATAAAGTCCTAACCTGTTTAACCTTTCCCTGTAACTCAATTCCTGAAGTCCCGGCAACATCCCAGTAAACCTTCTCTGCACTCTTTCAATCTTATTGATATCTTTCCTGTGGTGAAGTGACCAAAACTGCACAAAATGTTCCACATTTTGACTCAACAATGATCCAATTTCAGATTTATTGTCAGAGTACGTACATGACATCACATACAACGTTGAGATTACTTTCTTTTTGTGTAGGCATGGCAGAACTACCATTAATTGGTAGTGAAAAAAATAAAGTGTACACAGTGCAAACATAAACAAAGGACTGTGAACAGATAATGAATGTAAATAATCTGACTGTTCAACGTCTAATGAAACTTACTATAATATGCAAACTCCTGCACTCAGTTTTGTGATATATGAAAGCGAATGTGCCAAAAACTTTTTTTAAGATCCTATCTCCCTCTGACCCACTTTATATATATATATATATATATATATAATTTCCACATCCTGCTGAATTCCTCAGTGCCCTACCATTTACCGTGTTGGTTTTTCCTTTCACAATGCATTAAATCATGCTTCTCCTCATTAAATTGCACCTGCCATTTTGCAGCCCACTTTTCCAGCTGGTCCAAATCTCTCCAAAATGTGCTACACCTCCAATATTTGTGTTATCTGCAAGCTTGGTTGATCCCATTATCATCAAAATTATTGATGTGAATAACAAGCCACAATGGACTTTGCACTGATCCATTTATGAGCTTTGCCTCAGAGACTGTAATTCCTTGTCGAGCGTTTCCTTTTACTCTGGGCATCTGGACCACCACTCGCACCCTCCCTGACTGAGAATCTGGAGCTCCTGTTACAGCAGAAATCAGCTGCCACATTCCCTCAAGCCATACCATTGTGTTCTTCTGAGAAAATTTGTTATTGATTCAACCTCTAGTAGAATTCACATTTGAACGTGGAGACGACCATGTCAACAATTAAATTAGTTTCTCTTGTTGAACTAGAAGAAGTATACTCTACAGCATGGCACAACACTGGAATATCAAATGCAGTCTTTTCCAGCCAGGTCTGAAAAACGACACACATGATAACTTCCAAAGATTAAACCAAATCTAACAATGTCACCAAGACCAACCAGCTGATTGTGAATTTCACGAGGGGAAAAGCGTTGCTCGAAGGGGGATCAGAGGTAGAGAACGTGAGCAAATTCAAATTCTTAGAAGTCACTATCTCTGTGGATTTTTCCTGCATCCAACACACTGATATCATTGTAGGGAAAAAAAAACACATCAGCCCCTCTGCTTCTTCAGGAGTTTGGCATGACGTAGGAAAACCCGGAAAATGTGCTGCATCAACGTCTGGTATGGGGGCACCAATAGTCCTGAGTGGAAACCTTGCAAAAGGTAGTGGACTCAGCCCAGGACATCTCAGGCAAAACCCTTCCCACCATCAAGAACATCTACAAGGGAATGCTGCCGTCGGAGAGCAGCAGCGATCATCAAGGGTCCGCCCCACACAGCACACACTCTGTTCTCGCTGCTGCCATCAGGAAAGAGGTATAGGTGCCACAGGACTCACACCATCAGATTCAGGAATGGCTACTATCCCTCCACCATCAGACTCCTCAACAACAAACTCCATCAGGAACTCATTTAAGGACTCTTACTTGTGCACTTTATTGATTTTCTTTGTTCTCTCTGTATTACAGAGTTTGTTTGCATTTGTTATCTGTTTATAGATCCTTTACTTGTTTGTATGTGTACGCTGTGCACAGTTTACTTTTTGCACTACCAGTTAGTAGTAAATCTGCTGTGCCTGCAAGGAAAAGGAATCTCAGGGTTGTATGTATGTACTATGACAATAAATTTGAACTTTGAACATTTATATCTCCAACGTCTTCACCTCCTCACACAAGCCCTTGAAGGCGTGGTGAGGGTCTTGATGCAAGGAGCTGCCTGGCGATGACTTTCTCATGGCAAACCTTAGAATTTGTAAAAGAATTATAATAATGAGTTTATTGTCATATACAAGTACAGATCCACCATAAGAACATAGAACATTACAGCACAGTACAGACTCTTCAACCCACAACGTTGTGCAGACCCACATAAACCTCCGCAATCTAATCCTTTCTTACCTCCCACTCATAACTTTCCATTGTTCTTATCTAAGAGTTTGTTATATGTTCCTATTGTTCCAGCCTCCACCACCACCCCTGACAATGCACTGCAGGCACCCTGCCCTCCCCCCACTCTCTGTGTAAAATACCTCTGACGTCTCCCCTAAACATCCTCCCCACCTCACCCTTAACAGACATCCTCTGGAATTTTGCACTTGTTACAGCCACAGAGTTACTTAAGATGCACCAACATTAAATTACAGCAAGATGGAAAAGCAGTTAATAAATGTAAAATGAAAGATAGATAAATATTCATAGATGCAGCTGGCACAAGAAAGAAAAGTTACATTTCAATTGTGCGGTCAGACCAACCTATGGTTAGGATAGTAAGGGGAGATTCAAGGGTCCGACAGCTGTTGAAGTCGACTGGCCTTTAGTCTTGACGTGCTGGACTTCAGTACCCTCTGCCGGCAGAGGATTGTGGCCTCACCCCGATTGTTGCCGACTCTGGGAGTTGAGTTACCAGGAAAGATTAAACAGGATAGGACTTTATTCCTTGGGACAAAGAAGAATAAGGCGAGACTTGATAGAGGTTTATAAGATTATGAGGGGTAGAGACAAGACTAGGTGTGAGTAGGATGTTTCCACTTAGATTGGGGGAGATAAATACGAGAGGTCATAGCTTTAAACTGAAAAGGGAGAGGTACAAGGGGAACATTAGGGGGAAGTTTCACTCAGACAGTGGTGGGAGTGTGGAATGAGCTGCCCTCTGATGTAGTGATTCCTGAGTTTTAAAAATAAATTAGATAAATACATGGATAGGAGAGGGCTGAAGGGTTATGGAAGTGGAAATATCTAGTTTTATTGGTCAGCACAGACAAGAAGGGTTGAATGGCCTGTTATTCTGTGCTGTAATAATCTATGATTCTATGGTTCTATGTCTTGAGTGGATGGGGATCTAGATCCACGGGCAGGTTTCTGTAGGGTGTCTTCCACCAAGGGTGGATGCAATGGGAGTTAGGACCACAGCTCCCCTTTCCCTGATTTAGGTACTCCTGATGGAGTGAGCAGAATGAGATTTGGAGGACACCAAAGGATCAAGTTGCGTCTATTGAAAACACAGTGCTGGAGAAACTCAGCGGGTCAAACAATGTAATTTATGTGGCAAAGATAATGATAGCGGACCAAGATTTTCAACTTGAACCCTTCATGAACAAGATGTAGGCAGGCACCCGAAATAAATGGTGGTGGGGGAGGGACAGGAGGAGGAACATAGTCTCACAGGCAGGAGATAATAGGTGGATAAGGGAGGGAGGCCACACCAGCAAACAGAGGGGGGGTGGGGGGGGCTGGCTCTGTGAATGGGGAGGGAAGTGGGTGAGAGCTGGAGGAAAGGAGACAAGGGGAGAGAAGGAAGGGAGAACGGGGAGCGGGCCATCAGGAATGGGAGAAGTCGACGCTAATGCCACGTGGTTGGAATGGAAAACCAACTGTTGTTCTTTCAATTATACTTGATACTACAGGACACCACCGACAGACGTGTTGCATCTAGATGGAATCAAGAGAAGCAAATTGGAAGAAACTGTATCCTGGGACCATTGAGCTTGCTCTCACAGGACGTGGCTGAGAGCAAGGGTGCAATTTCACAAAATATAGGAGGAGGTCGGCCCATCAAGTCTGCTCTGCAAGAGGAGGCATGCGGGGAAGAGGACAGAGGATTTAGAGGAGGTATGAAGAGAAGAGACTCGTGGAGGATAAATCCTGGCATTGACCGATGGGGTTGAATGTCTGGTTTCCTACTCCCTGCCTCCTGTTAAAAAAAAATTAGGCATACAGCCCAGTAACAGGCCCATGAGCCCATGACGCCCAATTATACCCAATTAACCTCCAAACCCTTCCCCCCCCCCAGGTTGAAGGGAGTTATAGACAGGAGCGGTTTCAAATCTGGGTTGGTGATGCTGTTATAGTATCTTTTGTACTCAGAGAATAATATGTTTGTCTTACTTATCCAGAGCAAGGACAAACAATTGAAATAAAGCACGATAATGGACAGCATGATGTTATGTATTTCTCCTGTACTTAACCCTGTGGTTCAGTTGTTAGAGGCGACAGAAAGGCCATGAACTCCTCCTGTCTGCTGATTGAAGCAGCTAGGGCTCATTTCTCACCACCTGGGAGGTGGCTTGAATTAAGAATGTCCTCTGTTGTCCAGGGAAGCTCAGCTGCCCGCCAACCAAATATAGAGTTGGTCCAACGTGCTGGGATTGTGATGAGAACCTGTATCCAAACCATCATTACCCCACTATCACCGCCCAACTTAGCCAAGAGTGATTTTACAGGGGTATTGAAATAAATGAGGGGCACATATAAACAATCTTGTTTTCCCAGCGTCAGGGAGTCAAGGGCATAGATTTAGTGTGAGAGGGACGATATAAAAGGGGCAACATTTTCACACAGAGGGGGTGGGTGCATGGATCTACCAGAGGATGAGGTGGGGACAATGGCAAAGTTTAAAAGTCATTCAGACAGCCGCATGGCTGGGAAAGTTTTAAGGAGATATGGGCCAAAATAGGACTCATTCGGGTAGACCAGTTGGTCAGCAAGAATAAGTTGGGCTAAAGAGCCGGTTCCCGTGCAGATTCAACAACTAACCTACTTCTAAAGATCCTCTCTGATGTGTTTTCGTTCTTGACTTACTGCTTCCTTGGCCGACCTCTCACCTCTGACCTTGGCCAACCTCTCACCTCTGACCTTGAACTCGCTTTAAAAAACTACGCTATCCATGTCCCAACTCACACCACCCCTCGTTCCTCTGCCGTCAAATTTCCTTTCGCAAAACTCTATCTCTCCAGGCTCCCCCAGACCCTGTCAGCTCATCCATTAAAAAGAAATTAGGCATACAGCACGGCAACAGGTTGTTTTGGCCCACGGGTCTGTGCCACCGAATTTACACCCAATTAACCTACACCTCCACTATGTTTTGAAGGGTGGGAGGAAACCGGAGGCCCCGAAGAAAACCCACGTAGACACGGGGAGAACGTACAAACTCCTTATTGACAGTGCAGGATTCAAACCCTGGTCCGGTCCCGATCGTTGGCACTGTAAAGGCGTTGCACTAACCATGAGGCCGATCATGCTACCCATCTCAGCTCTCTCTATATTTTCCCAGTTTCAGCTTCAGTCAGTCCACCTGTAGTGATATGTTTTCTCCTTGTGCATTATTCCCTACCTATGTGCTGTTGTATGCATGAGGCTGGCCCACTCACTAGTGACTTATCTCCTATGTGTCCTCCCCTTATGACTTGGCCATAAATGTTGACCTCCCTCCCCCCTTCCGGCCGGGCCGGCCAAAGTGTTTATTAAAGCCTATCATTCTCCTGCTCTCGACTTTGTGGTTATTGATAGAGACTATCGCCACCTTTGGTGGCAGCACACATAGACACCTAATTGACCCACATTTTGAACAGCAGAAGGAAAGTGGAGCACATGGAGGAAACCCACACAGACATGGGGGTGGGGGGAGTTATAAACCCTTTACAGACAGAGCCAATTCAAACCCCAGCTCTAACCTCAAGATCCAGGGGAGAAGATTTAGGACGGAGATGATGAGGAACGGCTTTACCCAGAGGATGGTGAATCTCTGGAATTTGCTGCCCAGCAGTGGAGACGACCTCAGTCAATATATTTAAGACAACATTGGATAGATTTCCACATAGTAAGGGAATTATATGGGGAAAAGGCAGGTCGGTGGAGATGAGCCCGTCATCAGATCAGCCATGATCTCATTGAATGCTTCAACGGGCCGGACGGCCAAATCCTGCTCCTATTTCTTATGTTCTTATGTTCTTATTTAAGAAGGGCTGGGTTCTTCTCTAGGTCCCAAATGGAACCGGAGAAGAACGACGACGTAGCCCGTCTTTCCACCGGTAGCTGATTCGGTGCAACCTCACATGGCTGCGGGAGGGTTGTCTCAGACTTCTGATGAATGTCCCCCATCTGGAAATGCTTCCCATGTGTGTGATGCTCGCTTTACTGCTGCAACCCTGCAAGGTCTCCTGTGTCACTTCCTGCTGAAGTGGCAGAAACTTTTCTTTCCCTGAAGAATCTTTTTAAAAAATGCAGAATAGGCAGTTCCCTTTCTGAGGATTGCAATGCATTTCCACTGTCACTCTGAGCCTGCTCCAGGCACGAATGGTGAAAAATGTTCCTCCGGCCCAGCTCCAGATTCCACAAGATGGTGTTATCAGGAAAAACTGAGCAGGTCATGCTGCATCCATGGGAAATAAATATCAGTCGAGGTTTTGGGCCTGCACCATCAATCATTGAGGAGACTATTGTGAAGAAACCAAGTAGTCCTGAATTCATTTGAGAACATAGCATTTCCCAAATGTTCGGCTGTCCCGCACTGAGTTGTGGTGACTGCAACAGGCACCATTATACAGGAGCCTGTGGGGAGGGGGCACTGGTACAACTGACCATTAGACCTGCTTGATCAGATAATTATATATTCAGTGGTTTACCACAGTTAGGAATGTCCAAAATCAGGTAGTCAGTACCATATATGTCAGGTCATTGGTACCATGTAACCCACTACCTGTCTCATGGTCAGGCAGTCGGTGACTAAACTGGCTTCCCCCACTAGGCTTACCTAGTGCAGAGGGTGGCTAGACTCCCTGCAGGATGAAACACAAGACCTGGTAAAGGGCAGGCTAACCTTCCCGTTGGGTCAACGTCCATCTAACAGACACTCACAATGAAATGCGGGGGCATCCCTGGCCTCGAGGCTCGGTCTGGGCATTCACTGCAACAGAACTTCGCCCAGCCATCTTGGATATCACCATGCTGCTGGATCCAGCAGGGGATGTCGAGAGGGTGGGTCTGAACCTGTACAACCCCCTACTCCCTAAAATCCATTCACATGCCCACTGTTCCTTTCTGAGGAGTGGGGGGGGAGGTGTATCCAGATAGCCAGAAGAAGAAATGTTGGTGTATAAGAGACTATCTGAAACTTAAAAATATCACCCCAAACGACGGGGCATCTTATATGCCAAGTATAAAATATGAACCTTATTAAAATGATGAAAATTATTATAAACCTGTCTAACATCCCTTATAATAACAGCACCAGTCGCCATTTGCAGGAACTAATGAAACTCCCCTGCAGGTTCCTTACGCCCAGTCTGACGGTCACCTACTCCGTACAGGCTTTAAATGGCCCATTACAGGAGCCAACGGTGAGTTATTTTACTTCTTTTTCAATTGTTTTATTGGTTTTATGCAAAATCCATAGGTACATATGGCATTAATAATGTTAATATGGAGTACGTATCAAATAATGATAAACCAGGTACATAGGAATTAATGCTATTAAATGGAAAAAAGGAAAAGAAAAAAAACCCATATATTCCTAAATTAAGAATCAACCCCATCCTGAGGGTTGCTGGCCAAGTTAAGGAGTCCACTACTGTGGTGATATGCCCACTAGCCGACTGCAGGGGTTGATCTCTGTACCTGCAGAAGGACCACCTGACTCCACCTGGCCAGCTGTCAATCAGCCGACCCGAATATAAGCCTGAGCCGGCCCCTCCTGAGCCAGTCACTCGGGAGCTATCACAGCTGAAGCTGGTGTGCACAGACCTTTAGCAGAATAAAGCCGTTGTACAGTCTTTTGGTGTTTTGTGGCTGCTTGCTGCTACCACAGTGGGTCATTTAAAAAAAAGCCCATCTGCAAGTTTTGAAAGTAATTGAGAAAAGGACCCCAAAGAGAAAGAAAGTTGAGATCCGTTGCAGTTGTAGAACATGTAGTGGCGTTGTTTCAGTTACAGCTGGAGGTTGAAGAAATAAGACTCTCACATGAAGGGAGTGTAATCATCACTGGCTTTATTGGCCTGTAGCTCTGCCGGAGCATGTCTTGAGGTGGGCTAGTTGCTGATTGGCTGTCCCGGATGGGACCCTCTACGATCCGCTGGCGGTGATCGGTCGATTCGACCGCTATTCCTGTGGCCTGTGGGAGCGAGTGTCTCACAAACACCCAATTATTTCTAGAGGCAGGCATGCCCTCACATCCGTCCACCATCGAGTACGAGCGGGAGGGCCAGCACCTTTCCAGCTCCACCAAGTGGCCTTTCTAGCCATGAGGGAAGCAAAATCCATGACCTGGGATTGTGAAAATAATGGGCCCTACTCAATCCAAAAATAGCAATGAAAAGGCCAGGAGTCATATGAAAGTTAAGAACGAACGATAAGGTGCAAAATACCCCTTGCCAGAAAGAGAGAAGGACTTAACCAAAACATAGGATCTTCCTCAGTTATACATTCTTCACATTTAGATCAGGATAGGTTATTTTAAAATATGCTAATAAAATTTAAACCTTTACGAGGTAATTTGCTTTTAGTATATTAAATGTGCCTAGCAGCAACACTCCACAGGTCTGCGATAAGTGCCAGATTTATACAGTGAGTATAGCTCAAAACTGACATTTTAAATGGTTGTAGTATAGAGTCGTCATATATACCAGCATATACGGTAAATTAAACAGCTGGAGGCTGCAAGGAAAAAGGGGAAGGGGAGGAGCACAGGCAAAAAGGTAAGAGGCCAAAGGTGGATTCAGGGAGGAAGGGGACCAGAGAAGTGAAGGGAGAGAGGGGCTGGAGAACTGGAGGAAATTGAGACGAGTGGTGAGGGAAAGAGGGAGACACAGGGAAGGATGTGACCGGAAATTGATGCAGCTTCTTTGGAGGTGGTCGAGATGATTTAGAAGGCGTTGTTCCTCCAATTTTTGGCAGTACATGTCCAGACAATTCAGTGCAGCAAAGGTGCGTGGAATTAAAGTGGTTGGCCACGGGGAGATCCTTGCTGTTGCATAGTGCCATAGATCAGTGCAACATTGAAACAAGCCCTTTGGCCGTGCACATCCGTTCTAACCTCTTGCCCATCTATACTCACCACACTTGCCTACATTAGGTCAGTATTCCATGCCTTGCCAACTTATGCCTTTCTCAATGCCCCTTGAACATAATAATGGTATCTGCACCATATTCCAAATATCAACTTTGATGAAGGGCTCAAGCCGAAACATCGGTTATGTATTTTTACCTTTGCTATATAAAGGACACGGTTTGACCTGCTGAATTTCTCCAGCGTTGTGCTTTTATTTTTACCATGGACTCTGCAGACTTTTGTGTTTTACTTCCAAATGTCAACCATTCTCGGAGTTAAAAAAAAAGCATTCCCCTTAAATCCCCTTTAAATCTCCAGCCTCTCACGTTAAACCGACATTTTGATACGATGGGAAAAATGTTTCTGACAATCTACCCTATCTTTGCCGCTCATGATTTTTATTTATACCTCTATCAGGTCACCTCTGCATCTCCCAGGCTCCAGGGAATAAAAGCCCAGCCCATCCAACATGCCACCCGACACGCTGTTCTGCTGATGTCAGGGATGTTTTGTTGCTGGATCTGGGAGCAGTTAGCTCCCGTGATTCCCAAGACAAAATCCCCAACAGCATTGAGGTAATGAGGGAAGTCTTAAGTTTTAAATTTGGCTGTATAGCACAGTAGCCAGCATTCCCTCCCACGAGCTCATGCCGCCCCAATTAACCTACAAACCCCATACATTTTTTGAAGGGTTGGGGTAAACCAGAACACGCAGAGGAAACCCACTCAGACACGGGGAGAATGGACAGAGTCCTAACAGAAAGCGTCAGATTTGAACCCAGGTCACTGGCACTGTTACATTATTGTACTAACCGCTATGCTAACCATGTTAGTACTGTGACAGAGTATATAGAAATGTTTTTGGGAGATAAATTGGGAAAGGTTTGTTAGAGTAGGTCACATGCAGACTTTTGGAAGACGGCCTGGTCAAAGCCCCTGTGGTTCATGCAAGAGGAGAGGACTGACTGTCTAATGTTTCACTTGGAATAAGTGAAACAAAAAGGAACCCTTGCGGTGACCTGAAAGAAAGAGGTTATCATCTGGAGAATCCTAAAGGGGCAAGTTTCGTCAGCAAGACACTGGAGTGGCTGATTAAAAAGGAATCAGTTGTGGATGTCCTGGAATAACAAATCTCTCTCTGCAAACCAACAAGAACCTTCCTGAGTGGCAACCATTTACCTTTCAAGCACCAAAGCCGTGTGAGCTTTATAAATGTTAAATTCGGTGCATAGTATAAGAATTGCCTGCAACCAGTGAACTTGGAGGAATGAGAAGTGAGATTGGACTGTGAACCAAAGAACTTTCCTAAATTTACACATACATTACATACACATGCACTTAGAATTAGAAGGTTGGATTAAGTTAAATAAGTTAAAAATAGAGATAAGTTAAAGTGTGATTCTGTTTTCATATTTAAAGATAATTAAAAGCAAATTTTGTTTAAGTAACCATTTCTCATGGTGAATATCTATTGCTGCTGGGTTTATGGGTCCTCTGGGCTTTTAACAGTACATACCTGCCAAAATAATGAGGAGAAAGATTAGAATTGTGAACCAGGTCTAAAACATTGGTTACCTATGGACGCTGCATTACCTGCTGAGTTTTCTCAGGTCAGAACTGTCGGGGTGTGGCTGGGATGGATGTTGAAGTCATGGTTGGATTTGAAAGCATAGTGTTGATTGAGTGGTGATCACCCTCGCTACCGAGCAGGATCCGCGATCCCCACTGCAAGGAGAGTTTAAATAAAATGTTTTCAGCGCAAAAGCTCCTGAATGGCTTGAAGGTCAGAAAGTGAGAGTTCCCACTGGAATGGCCCCTGGGATGATCCTGGAGAAACTGGGCTTTACTTCAAATGGAGAAGGTCAAGTGGAGATCTGATCGAGTCGGAACCAAGTAAGTGGAAGGAGGTAGAAACCGTCTCTATGTATTAATAGCCCAAAGGCTGATGTCAGACAGTTGCAAAATGAAAGATGAGCAAAAGCATTATTTTTTTTTAAATAACTTTATGTAAGATTTTCAAAATACATAAAAAATAATACATAAAGATAATAACAAAATAAACTAAAAAAAACACAAAACAACCCACCCCTCCCCCCCACAACCTTCAGCAATCCCAGCAAGGGGAGCTATAAAAAAGAGCATATATTAATTAATTACATATATAAACTGTGCGATATCTCAAACTTATAATAAAAAGGATGGATATTTCTAAACCCATACATTCCAAATAGGGTTACCACATCTGAACAAAAAAAGAATAATTATCATGCAAATTATATGTTATTTTCTCCATATAAATACAAGATCTTAATTCATTGTGCCAACGAGCTATGTTCACTTCTACATTATCATTTCAAGTAATTGCAAAACATTTCTGTGCCACCGCCAGTGCTAAACGAACAAAAGCTATCTGAAACTTGTCCAACCCCAGTATAACCCAGCAAAAAAATTTCTGGGTCTAATGGCAATTTAAATAAATAGTTTTTTTCAAAACAATACTTTAATTTTTTCCCAAAATGGTTGAACTTTGTCACAAAGCCAAACTACATGTAAAAATTTTCCTATATGTCGTCCACATCTAAAACATAAATCCGAATTACTAAATCCATATCTTTTCAGTTTCTCAGGGGTCAAATACAACTGATGCAAAAAATTATAATTGACTAAACTATATCTTATATTAAGTAATTTAGTCACCCCCCGTCTTGACACATAACCTCCCAATCCTCCTGAGGTATATCATGAGATAAATCTTCTTCCCATTTATTTCTAGATTTATTTAAATTTGGTTTATTCATACTATGTTGTAACAAAGCATACATATCAGAAATAAAACCCTTTTGTAATGTTTGCAAAATCAAAAACTCAAACTTTGTTAATTCAGGTAGCTTTATTTCCCTTCCATAATTATCCCTTACCAAAGCTCGAACTTGTATGTTACTCCAAATTTTTCCCTAAGTCAATTAAAAGAAAGATACTGTCCTTCTTCAAAACAATCCTCGATCACCTTCATATGCTCAGAGTTCCAAATCTTTAAATATATATTATTCATTGAGAAAGGAATAACCCTATTTTGATATAATGGGGTTTGGATTGATATCTTACCCCTCGAATCTATAATGAAATTCCTTTTAGTCCAAGTCCTAATAAATGTTTTAAAATAGGCATATTATATCCCTGTAATAAACAGGAATTCCACTTAAATATAAACAGCTGAACCTGAAACTCAGAAATACAGGCTAACTCCACTTTAGCCCAACTAGGAGGTTGTGTAGTATCTAACATCCTATTAACAAATTTTAATTGTGGAGCCTCGTAATAATTTAGCAAAAGCTTTCTTACATGTGTCAGTCAAACCAGGAATACCTAACGGGTACAAATCCAGGATCCCGGCATGGTTAGCTTAGCTATTAGAACAACATGATTGGAATCGGAGAGTCACCAGCGACCAGGGTTGGAATTCAATATGTATGTAAGGACTTTGTATGTTCTCCTTGTAGAGGTTAAAACCTTGTGTTTATGATTCATGGTTGTTTTATGACTTTCCTTTTAAGGATTAATTGTTTTTGTAGAATTACCACTATGACATCATATGTCATAATATCTCAGTGGACCGGGAGTTCTCTTCTCATTTTTGGAATGATCATGAGCGCTTGAGAAACTTTTCTTAGAACTTATCATTATTATTCATTATTAATAATTTATTATCATTTTAATTTGTTTATATTTGTTTGAAGTTGAGTATCGTTATCATTTACAATTCGCTTTGTTTTACTCATCATTATGAAAGGCGAAGCTATGAAAATGTTTATACGCTTTTATCAACGAAAAATTAAAGCTATTTACAGCTGTAATTATGGTTTGATTGATATGGATGAATAAGATTTGGAATATCGAGGCTTACTTTTCTTAGAAGATTATATCTTTTGAGATTGAGAACTATTAGAAGCTGGGAAGTGTCGCCTACATTCCCTGTGTCTGTGGGTTTCCTCCAGTTTCGTCCCACTGTTCAAAACATACTGGGGTACAGGTAATTGGGTGGCACGGGTTCATGGGCTGAAATGGCCTGTATGTAAAGTGTGCTGAATGTAAAATTTATCAGATGAACACCAGAAAGAAAAAAAACATGAGGAGTGGGGCCTGATCTATGCAGAGTTCCCTCCTTTTGTGCTCTTTTTGCAAGGGTGTGATGCGTCCTGCTCTATTTAAACAGGAGACTCTACAGGATGCATCTGTGAAGATAAAAAAAAACTGTTGATGTTTTGTGTCCAGAATCCCTCATGGAGACTGGGGGAGAAGTGAAAGACATTCGCTTTGAGGTAGCAGAAAAGATAGTGGGAGGAGGGTGAGATGGAGCAAATGGGAATATCTCTGATAGGCTGAGACTGGGTTAGTTAATGTGGCACTTAAGGAGCAATTTAGATTAAAGCTCAGATTTAAATTTAGATATGTAACAGGCCCTTCCATCCCACGAGCCCATGCCGCTCAAATCCCCCAATAAACCCTCAACCCCTATAATTTTAGAAGGGTGGGAGGAAACCAGAGCACCTGGAGGAAACCCCACACAGCCATGGGAAGAAGGTATAGCCACCATTGGATTTGAACCCAGATCACTGGCACTGCAATAGGGATGCATGAACCGCCATGCTAGGCCATGTCACTCAAACCAAGGTTGAATAAATTGTTTCTTTGGCATCAAAATGAATAGTTTTCCTCTCAGACCTACCTCACTTTGAAAATGGATCTTGGCCCTGCTCCAGATGCCCAAGGATAAGAACTCCACTGGCATATTGAGGAAATGGTGTCCATGAACATATAAACCATATGACATTGAGTAGCAAATGGCTATTCAGCCCATCGAATCTGCCCCACCATTTCATCATGACCATTTCCCACACTCAGCACCATTACCCAGCCTTCTCCCCATATCCTTTGATGCCTTGGCTATTCAAGAACATCTCAATCTCTGCCTGAAATACACCCAATGATCTGGCCTCCAGAACCGCCTGTGATAACAAATTCCACTCTCTGGCTGAAGAAATTTCTCTATTCTAAGTGAAGTTGTCCCATCTTGTCTCTCCCATCATGGGAAACAACCTTTCTATATCTACACCAGTGGTTCTCAACCTTTTTTCTTTCCATTCACATAACACTTTAAATAATCCCTATGCCATCAGTGCTCTGTGATTAGTAAGGGATTGCTTAAGGTGGGATGTGGGTGGGAAGGGAAGGTTGAGAATCACTGCTCTAGTTCCAATTGTTACTGAAATATTTTGCTTGAGAAAAATTGTCATTGGCCCATTTCCTTCAGAGTTATTAAACCGTGCGCATAACGAGTCAATTGGATACAATTACAACTTGTTCAAACATTTTCATTCCACCTTACTAATCACAGAGCACCTATGGCATAGGAATTACTTAAGGTGGTAGGTGAATGGGAAGAAAAAGTTTGAAAACCATAGTCCACGCTTTTTAACACTCGAAATATTTCAATGAAATACCCCCCCTCATTCTCCTAAATTCCAATGAATACAGGCCAAGAGCGGTTAAAGGCTCCTCATATTATAACCCTGTCATTCCCGGAATCATCCAAGTGAATCTCTTCTGAACTCTCTACAAGGTCAGCACATATTTCTAAAACGAGGAACCCAAAACTGCTCACAGTACGTGTCGATCAGATAGACATTCTGCCAATGCCAGCATTTATTACCCATCCACTGGTCCTCACAGTTTTGAACCACCGCAATTTGCTCGAAGGGTAAGGTATCATGTAGGCAACATTAAGGTTGACCTGGAATAATTTTGGAATCCACCATGGTACCTCATATGGCTTATTAATTATTATAAGACATTGGTTGGTATCATCTTTGATTGTCACTGAACCCCTAGTTTGTTGTTGGAAACCCATCTACTTAAACCTCTTTGATTCAAACATTCAGCCTGACATTGATGTGGCCTCAGGCTATACAAGATACAGGATTTATTTATCGTCATATAATAAAACAGGGTGGCACAGTTAACGAAGAGAGTGTAGCAGTTAGTCCAACGCCTTTACAGTGTCAGCGATTTGAACTTGGGTTGGAAACCCATCCTGTCTGTAAGGAGTTTGTACGTTCTCTCTGTGTCTGTGTGGGTTTTCCCCCAGGGGCTCCAGTTTTTTCCCACCATTCAAAATGTACTGGAGTTTGTAGTTTAACTGGAGCGTGAAGCAAGGCTGTGTTCTGGCACCAACCCTCTTTTCAATCTTCTTCAGCATGATGCTGAACCAAGCCATGAAAGACCCCAACAATGAAGACGCTGTTTACATCCGGTACCGCACGGATGGCAGTCTCTTCAATCTGAGGCGCCTGCAAGCTCACACCAAGACACAAGAGAAACTTGTCCGTGAACTACTCTTTGCAGACGATGCCGCTTTAGTTGCCCATTCAGAGCCAGCTCTTTCCTGCTTTGCGGAAACTGCCAAAATGTTTGGCCTGGAAGTCAGCCTGAAGAAAACTGAGGTCCTCCATCAGCCAGCTCCCCACCATGATTACCAGCCCCCCCACATCTCCATCGGGCACACAAAACTCAAAACGGTCAACCAGTTTACCTATCTCGGCTGCACCATTTCATCAGATGCAAGGATCGACAATGAGATAGACAACAGACTCGCCAAGGCAAATAGCGCCTTTGGAAGACTACACAAAAGAGTCTGGAAAAACAACCAACTGAAAAACCTCACAAAGATAAGCGTATACAGAGCCGTTGTCATACCCACACTCCTGTTCGGCTCCGAATCATGGGTCCTCTACCGGCACCACCTACGGCTCCTAGAACGCTTCCACCAGCGTTGTCTCCGCTCCATCCTCAACATCCATTGGAGCGCTTACATCCCTAACGTCGAAGTACTCGAGATGGCAGAGGTCGACAGCATCGAGTCCACGCTGCTGAAGATCCAGCTGCGCTGGATGGGTCACGTCTCCAGAATGGAGGACCATCGCCTTCCCAAGATCGTGTTATATGGCGAGCTCTCCACTGGCCACCGTGACAGAGGTGCACCAAAGAAAAGGTACAAGGACTGCCTAAAGAAATCTCTTGGTGCCTGCCACATTGACCACCGCCAGTGGGCTGATATCGCCTCAAACCGTGCATCTTGGCGCCTCACAGTTTGGCGGGCAGCAACCTCCTTTGAAGAAGACCGCAGAGCCTACCTCACTGACAAAAGGCAAAGGAGGAAAAACCCAACACCCATCCCCAACCAACCAATTTTCCCCTGCAACCGCTGCAATCGTGTCTGCCTGTCCCGCATCGGACTTGTCAGCCACAAACGAGTCTGCAGCTGACGTGGACTTTTTACCCCCTCCATAAATCTTCGTCCGCGAAGCCAAGCCAAAGAAGAAGAAGAAAAAAAAAGAAAGAAGAAGATTGAGGGGGGATTTGATAGAGGTGTTTAAGATTTTAAAAGGGACAGGCAGAGTAAATGTGGAAAGGCTTTTTCAATTAAGAGTGGGGGAGATTCAAACTAGAGGGCATGGTTTAAGATTGAAGGGGGAAAATTATAAGGGGAACATGGGGGGAAATTTCTTTACGCAAAAGGTGGTAGGGATGCAGAATGAGATTCCGGCAGACGTGGTTGAGGCGGGATCATTGGTTACATTTAAGGAAAGACCTGATCGTTACATGGATAGGAGAGGACTGGAGGGGTATGGACCGGGTGCTAGGAGTGGGACTAGGAGAGTGGGAATTTGTTACAGCATGGACTAGTAGGGCCGAACTGGCCTTTTCTGTGCTGTAAGTGGTTATATGGTTATATAACTGGGTGTAAATTGGGTGGCACTGGCTGAAATGGCCCTGTAACTATAATGTCTATGATTTTATTTTAAAATGACATAAGACAGACAGATTCAGCAGGAATTGCTGGGTGCCTCTTACAGTCAGAGAAAGAGAAGCAAAAGAGATCCCCCCCCCAACCCGAGTCACTGAGTGGATTCGCGTCCAGTTCTCCCGCAGCCTCCAGCAGCTGAACAGACTTCAGTCCGAAAACAATCTAGATCCAAACCTCCCATGTGATCAGGAAGCCCTCAGTGCCCTCAGCACCCTCCCGCCTCCCTGTTCCAAAACCTGGTATCCCTTCAACCATTCTTGAGCCAGACTCAAAGGTGGCCCGGTTAGCATAATGCTATTACAGCGCCAGCAAACTGAGTTTGATTCGAGTGCTGCCTGTGAGGAGTTTGTACGTTCTCCCCATTTCTGTGTGGTGCTCCAGATTCCTCCCACCCTTCAAAATGTACAGGGTGTCGTCGGTCAATTGAGCGGCACAGGCTTGTTAGCTGGAAGGAACTGTTACTGTGCTGTATGTCTGTCTGCAGCCTGATGTGAGCCCTTTGACCACAGTCGCCAGCGGCCCACAGTCTGCATGGGTTCTTCTCCTCGGGTTACCACCAATCCGGCACCAATGAGATTGAAATGATCCAGCAAATCATTCAAAGTTAAGGAGTGGCTTGCACCCAACGGTGGAAGAACGCCCGAGTGGCATTAGCTGAAGAGTTCCCAGGACATAGATCCAGCAGCTCTCAGGAAACTACTCCAATAGGGTAGGGCTCGACTTGGAGATCATGGTGACACCCTCATACCCTACCCCTTACCCGTAAAAGGAAGATGGGCAGCATGTGAGTGTGGGAATTAGTACAAGCACAGTAAATGCTAGAGGAATTCAGCCAGTCTCGCTGAGTCTATAGAGGGGTAGAGATATATTGTCAAAGTTTGTGGACCAAGGTGTGAATAGAAAAAGAGAGACAGGCCTCTGGATTCAGTGAGTGTGGAGCTGGGGGAAAGGAGAAAGAGGGAAAAGGAAAGAGAGCGAGAGACGGAATTATAGGAAAGAATTCAGCAGCGTTGGCAGCAGAACGAATATTAAAGGGAGCATTAACATGGTAGAGGGGGCACCAGGTCAAACTCATAAACTTGCCTGGGAGGGGAGTGAGGGTGCTGCTACCATTATCCACCCCCCTCCAATATCAAGAGCCCTGTTTTTTTTGCATCAAGCGTCATTAGCTGCTAGTGAACGCAGACCAGGGCGGGTCGATAGTCTCACGCTAGTAACACAAGCAGGGGCGGGTCTGAAGGCAAGCGACAGCCGCGACCGTTTGGGGGAGTGAAAGCACCTCACTTGGGGAGGGGGGCAATGCCACCCCCGCCCCTTGGCACTGACGCTGGGAGACATGAAAAGGAGGCTGGGGAAGGGGTGATTCTAACGGAAACTGATGCTTATGCCATCCGGTTAGAGGGTGCCCAGACAGAAGATGAGGTTTTGCGAGTGACCACAGTCTGGCAGCGCCATGAGACCGTTGAAGGATATGTCATCAAGGGTAGAGGCTGGGAACTGAAATGGGTGGCCACTGTGAGATTCAAGGTGGTCAATGAACGAATTTGCCTGACTATCCCTTCCAACCACTTTACACGATAAAGAGATGGACTCAACATTACCCAAACTCATGACCAAGTTATGATAATGCTGTGTCTACCTCGTTATCATTATATGGAGTCATTATATGTTCCCTCTAGTTTCAGGTGAAGACTCTTTTCTCCAGATATGGGTACAATTCAAGTTCAGTGTCAGTGAACCCAGGTGCATCAAAGGCAGCCAATTAACGGAACAGGAACGTTCGTGCAAACACCTACAATGACCCCAGCCTCCAGCCTAATCCGAAACTGAATGAAGAACCCTACTAAATCTCTATCACATGAAACAACCAATGTCAGACTCATTCTCTATTCAATCATTTTCAGGCATGGCCGTGACAAAAAGCCTTTTCACACCTGTCTAACTTTTTAAATTGAGTATTTCCACTGCTGTAAGTAGAATTATATTTCTGAAGTGCTACAGCATTACAAAGTCCCAATCCCTGTTGTGGATCAAAGTGTTGTCAATGTCCATTTCCTCAGTACTCTGGGAAATCGGGAAGAAGCCACTGAGAGAAGAAACCTCTTCCTCTCCTCCTTGCCCATGTAAGAGGACAAGGCCTTCTCCTCCTGTCAAAGTGAATCTCTCCACCTTCTCACCCTATCAGAGTGCATCTTCCTTTTCCTCCTATCTATGCATCTTCTTTCTCCACCTATCAGAGTGCATCATCCTTCCTCTTCTCCTCTCCTAGCTTCTGACATTATCCCCATTTCTTGCCCCCTGCCCGACCCACCATCTTCTCCCTCTGTGGTCCGCTTGAGGGAGCAGGAGGCGTAAGGGAGTGGGCAGTGTGAGGGAGCGGGGCAGGGGGAGAGGACAGTTCAAGGGGAGCGGGCCTGGCGTGAGGGGAGTGGGTTGGGGGAGTGGACCTGGCATGAAGAACTGCTCAGCCGAACCACTGTGGGTACTTCTGGGTACCGGCAGCACGTCAGTGGTGCCATCTCGCTTGCAGGAAGCAGGGGGGGCTAGTCTGCCATGATAAACTCTGAGCACCACCACGAAGAGATGGCTGTGCTTGCTGGAGCCGTGGCTTCTCACGCTGGAGCCCACCTGACTCTGATGTCCAGCCTTCTGCCCAACTTGGCCACCAGCTCTGAGCAGCCGATGGTATGCTCACTCACTCACTCACTGAGTAAGGCGGCTCAGTGCGAACTATTGATGAGTGTTTAGAAGACCTTCCATCGAGTACACAGATGTCATTAACATTTCAACAATAAACATTTGACAAATTAATCCGATTGCGATTTTGTGTTTATGAAGATCATAATATCCAAAGCTCTGACAGCTGTGAAATGCCACTGAAATGTGAACTGTACATAATAGGTCACTCGTGACATCACCTCACCGCTGTACCCCCCGCCCCTTAAAATTCCAAGTAGCAGAATTCCCTGTAAATAATAGTGAGGTGTGAAATGCTGCGGGATCAGCCCCCCCTGAAATTTTTCCCAATCTCAATGCAGGTGGGCAGTGAGAAAAGGGATAAGGTTTCTTTAAGAATCCTGTACCCACCGCTCTCTGTGTGAAAAAAAACCTACTGGTTACATCCCCCCCCCGTACTTATTCCCAAGCACCTTAAATCTATGCCCCCTCGTGTTAGCCATTTCACGATCATCCTTGACCATCCACACGATCAATGCCTCTCATCATCTTACTTTAATCAGGTCACCCCTTGTCGTATGTCTCTCCAAGGATGTAAGAACCAAGTTTACTCATACTATCATTGTGAGGGAGATGGGAATCGATTAAATGTAAGAATCGATGAGCAAACCTAGTCTGAACTACGTGGGGATAGTATGACCAACATGGTAAATGTAAGCTTGTAACTCTACTGCGGTAGAACTACTAAAGTAATAAATACACACACCAGATTAGTCAACTCAAGACTGCTTTATTCAGACTTTACCAACTTCTTTTATACACCATGTGTCCCGGGCTCCACGGGACAAGTGGGGCATTATTACAAGTGTGCTGCCAATCCATGGGACTGGCAGGTTTAAATTAAGCCCTGTGAGTGCCCCACGCCTTCCGTTCCTCGGCACTCAGTATTTCTTGTGTGCGATTCATGAGGTAATTATTCAGCTGTCCGTAGAGCTGCGGGGACGACTGTTCGCGATACCACACTGTGCACCCACTTGACCCACTATCCGCCTGCTACAAGCTCTACATTAGTACAATATAATTTTTTTTGCATCAATTATATCTCACGCCACAGAAATTAAATTCAGACCTATCAGACCGATTTAGATGTAGCGTGATGGAAGGAATTTTTTTACATTCAACTTGGTTATGTTCAAAGCCAGTGGATTTCAAACTGTCCACCTTCACTCATTTTCCACCTTATTCATTCCCTATACCATAAGTGCTCTGTGATTAGTCAGGGATTGCTTAAGGTGGTAGGTGAGTGGGAAGGGAAGGTTGAGAACCACTGCTTGAGACCCAAATCTTCCTGAAATATTTTGCTGGAGAAAAATTGTCATTGGCCCATTTCCTTTGGAGTTCTGAAACCATGCACATAACGAGTCAATGAGGGATGATTAAAACAGTGGTTTTCAAACTTTTTCTTCCCACCCACATACCGCCTTAAGCAATCCCTTATTAATCACAGAGCACCGATGGCGTAGGGATTATTTAAGATGGAATATGAGTTTAGTGGGGAAGTTTGAAAACTACTGTTCTAAAGTAAGGCATTTTTGGGTTGATCTTGGAAATTTCACAGGAATCAAATTTCCATAAACCCAGAATTATTTTTACTGGGTGAAATTACAGGGATAAGACCTAAACTGAAATTATCCAAACATCAAAGAGAATTTGTTAAAATTGCACTGGCAGTGGCTAGAAAATGCGTAGCGGTGGCATGGAAGTCTGATTCACATCTAGGTATGGCACGTTGGAATGCAGAGATACACAGTTGTATTCCCCTCAAGAAAATTACTTATAAGAAATAAGTGCGATGTATTTTAACAAGTTTGCCATCCATATTTACAAATCTCAGGTGTAAATCTTTAATTATGTTCCTCCTAATCCTTGAAACCTACGTTGATCTTCCCCAAAGAAAACAAATTGATTATGAGGCTATGACCCTTGCAGTGGGCAGCTCTTTTCAACAGACCATTCTGCTTTGATTTTTTTTTCTTTCTTTCCTATTTCTTTATCTTTTTTCTTGTTTTTCTTTCCAAATCTATCTTTTTTTTTCTTTCCTTTGGGGTCTTCCTTGGTTGGGTGGAGGTTGGGGAGTTGGGGTATAACCAGAGTGGGGAGCAAGTACTGGATTTACCTTGGTTCTTGTGTGTGTTTATTTTTAAATTTTGTAATTGACTGCATATACGGTCAAAAATCTTAAATAAATGATTTGATTAAAAAAAACTATCATCATAAGGCATGCTCTCCACACCAGGAAACATCCTCTGGACCCTCTCTGCAGCATCCACATCTTTCCTGTCGTAATGTGACAAGAACTGAACATAATTTTCAAAGTGGAACCGAACTAAGGAGGTACTGCAACATTACCTCGTTCAATATAGATGAAAATTTTTAAAAAAGCTTCAGATGCTGAAAATCCGGGAAGCACTCAGCAGGTAAGGCTGCATCTGTGGAGGGAGTAATTAACATTAGGATATAAGAAAATAGCTGGAGCCCCTTTAATCTGACTCCCCATACATGGTCGATCTGGCGTGTAGCACAATACCTCTAGCTCCTCATCCTTAGATTCCTCAGTCAATGTATCAAATGAGAACCTTAGTTCCTTGATTCGGTTCAGGTCAAGAAGAGGAAATAGTACTGACCATCTTAGAAGCGGATTTTAGCATTTACCTCATTGATCGCTAGACGAGGAATTTTGATGAAATGGAAAGGCAGTACTCCACCTACAGGAGGTCACGCCCTTCTTAACTTTAGGAAAAAAAAAGCAGACATCATGTTAAAAATGTAAAGGACAACTTTTATAAGACATGGGGCCCGTTTATATGAGGTATTGACATAACTTAAAGAATTAGGGCATTTGGAATGCTCCTGAACAGCACTGTCGTCCTTTGCTTCCAATTTATATTAGATATGCAAGATATGTTTAGGGGGGGGTATGATTAATGAGGGGGGGGGTCATTTTCCTTTTTTTATAAATATTTTGGTATAATGGGTTTGGTTGGGAAGGGTACACACAATTTGTACCATGTATGATCAAGGTTTTATTTGAAATGTAAAAATTATCTGTCTTTTCTTATATTCCAGACTATGTATTGGATATCTATGTTTTTTTTAAAAATTAAACTCCATTAAAATATTTTTAAAAGAAAAATAAATGTATCCACCTTCACTCTCATTAACGTTGCAGCTCTATAAAACTCTGGTTAGACCACTGTTGCATTCAGTTCTGGTCACCTCATTACAGGAATGCTTCGGAGAGAATATAGAGGAGATTGTCCAGGATATTGTCTTATGAAGCAGGGTTGACCAAGCTCAGGCGTTTCTCTTTAGAGCGACAAAGGATAAGAGGTGATAAGAGACAATAGAAGGTTTGAAAGATTATGAGGGGCTGAGAGAGGGTGGATAGCCTGCCCCTTTCTGCTGGGGTGAGAACAGCAAATCCCAGACAGCATCTGTTTAAGGTGAGTGGAAGAAAGTTGAGAGATGTGTCAGATGGAAGTTTTTATTTACTCAGACTAGTGAGTGCCCGGAATACATTGGCGTAGGCCGAGACAGTAGCGACGTTCAATAGCCTGCTCGGCCAGTCACTGTGATCATGGCTGATCATCCGCAGTCCGTACCCTGTTCCTGCCTTCTCCCCATTTCCTTTGAATGACTATCTCCATCTAACTCTTTCTTGAGAGCATCCAGAGGATTGGCCTCCACTCCCTTCTGTGGAAGAGCATTCCACAAATCCACAACTCTCTTGGTGAAAAAGTTCTTCCTCAACTCCATTTTAAATGGCCTACCCCTTATTCTTAAACTGTAGCCACTGGATTTGGACTTCCCCCAACATCTGGAACATGTTTCCTGTCTCGAGCATGTCCAATCCCTTAATAATCTTGCATGTTTCAATCAGATCCCCTCTCATCCTTCTAAATTCTAGTGTATACAAGCCCATTCACTCCAATCTTTCAACATATGAAAGTCCTGCCATTCTGAGAATTACCTCGTGAACCTACGCTGCAGTCCTTCAATAGCAAGAAGGTCCTTCCTCAAAATTGGACCAAAACTGCACCAACACTCC
Organism: Narcine bancroftii; assembly: GCF_036971445.1. Classification (NCBI taxonomy): domain Eukaryota; kingdom Metazoa; phylum Chordata; class Chondrichthyes; order Torpediniformes; family Narcinidae; genus Narcine; species Narcine bancroftii. The sequence goes on from NC_091471.1 coordinate 256,014,312, forward strand.
AGGTGTGGTCTCACCAGGCACCTGTATAATTGCAGAAGGGCCTCTCTGCTCCTATACTCAACTCCCCTTGTTATGAAGGCCAACACGCCATGAGCTTTCTTCACTGCCTGCTGTACCTATAGTGACTTATGAACAAGTACTCCTAGATCTCGTTGTACTTCCCCTTTTCCTAACAACACCATCCAGAGACTACTCTGCCTTCCTGTTCTTGCCACCAAAGTGGATAACCTCACATTAAACTGCATCTGCCCACTCACCCAACCTGTCCAATTCACCCTGCATTCTCATAACATCCTTTTCACATTTCACATGGCCACCCAGCTTTGTGTCATCTGCTAATGTTACTTTTCATCTCTTTATCTAAATCATTAATGTATATTGTAAATAGCTGAAGTCCCAGCTATTTACAATATATGAAATTGACACAAGAATATTAGGAAAAATGGAGAGAAAGAAGGATTGCAGTTTTGTGGAGAAGGTTGACATAGGTCAGCACAACCTTCTGGGCCGAAGGGCCTGTACTGTGCTGAACTATTTTAGATTCAGGGAAAAGGAAAAAGTAAAGTGAGTCTGAAATTTCAGTGAGGGTTATGCAAAGGGAAATAAACTGGATAATGGGGACTGGAGGCAATGGAAAGGGAAGGAGGGGGGGTGAAGCTGTGTGAGAGAATCTGGGTAAATCAGGACAGAGAAAGGGACCGAGGCAGGGTGGGTCACCTGCATTTGACCAATGTAATAAAAGCACAGGAATGCTAATGGAACTGAGCAGACCTCACACGTTTGAGCAAGACTGGCCAAGTTGACCACTATTGTATATATTTGTCACATTTAAATTTCACGGCCTTTCCTGGTTGTCCCTGCTCTCACTGGCTGGCTCGTGACTCCTCCCCTTTCTTTCCTATAAAGGCTGTCATGCCACAAGCCTGCCCCCAGTTCGAGTGCAGGTCAGTGGGAACGGCCAACACAGGGATGTTGTCCATCTCGTTCAAATAAAAGCCTTCAGTTTCAGTGCCTGCAGTCTTTGTGTAATTGATTGTGCATCAGGAGGCACTAACTCTCAGGACAAGAATAAACTCCAGAGGGTTGTTAACTCGGCCTGAGACATCACAGGCACCAGACTTCACCCCGTCGAGGACATCGACAAGAGGCGGTGTGTTAAGAAACCAGCCTCTATCCTCAAAGACCCCACCACCCAGGCCTTCCCTCTTCACCCTGCTACCATTGGGATAAAGGTACAGGAACCTGAAGATGAGCACTCAGCGGCACAAGGACAGCTTCTTCCCCGCTGTCATCAGATTCCTGAATGATCAATGAACCACAGACAGTGTCAGCATGAGCTCAGTCACCTGCTGCATCGTGACATCATAATCGCTGCCCAGGGTGTGCGCTGGAAGGGATGTTGGAGTCAGAGAGAAGCCTCTGATGATGCCGTTTCCCCATGGCTGCCCCGCCACGTGGCGATACAAGCGGGGGTGGTTCGCCATGAAGATATGCGTCACCACATTCTATAATTTATTTTATACCTGAATTCCACTTGACCCCTTGGCTCTCGATATCTCCGAACATCCACTGCCTTAAATATATTCAGCTGCAATTCTGTTGGGGCAATAAATGCCCCTTCGGGAGAGGTTTCCTCTCATCTCACTCTGAATGCCACCTCTTTATCAAATCGACGGTGACAGAACTTAGTGGCTGGTTGGGCTGTGTGGAGAGAAGGAGGGGGGGGGGGTGGGGGAGGAAATCTAAGTGGTCAGGTGGTGTTTTCTATTTATGTAATCTGCACATGGTACAGAAAGCGAGTGGGAGCACCCATTCAGAGACTTCCAAAAGCTCCCCTGAGCTCAAGTTACCATAATCAGGTTTTTGCATTTCTCAACTTTCAAAAGTAACTTAGTGTTAGCTCCATTACAATGCAAGAGGTATGCACCTAATTACACCCACCCATCCTTCAAACATATCATTCCTTCAACACTGTCTGAGCATTCTGGTCTGTTTATAATTCAATAAAGTTCAGGATTAACCTGGCTAACTCATCCTTGGTCTTCCCTCCCTTATCTCATGAATCCAGTAGGTGACCCTCTGGTTTTGCTTTGGAAAAGATAAAATTATAGTTTCATTTCTTCCTATTTTCAAAAAAAGAATTGAAAATGGTTAACCCTTGGGTTGCCAGGAATTCAAGTGAAATTCCAAGCATCCTGAGGCAACCTTCGGTTGGCCAGGTTTTCACGGTACAGTGTGGTACAGGCAACACGGTGCTTGGTATGTTTGGGGTTGACTGCATACAGAGCATAGCCTGTATTTTCCCACAAACCCCTTCAACCTCATGTGGTATGTCCCTCCCTATCCTCACCATGACACACTCACACACATACATGAAGGCATGCATACATAAACACAGGCATCCACTTGCAAGTACATGGCGCACACCCACACAGATCTACACGCACACATAGATCTGCATATGCTTGCACACACTTAAACACAAATGAATGTGTGCACACACACAAAAACACATACACAACTAAACACAGAGACAGGACCACCAGCCCATGTCTACTCTTTTTTTTAAATTTAGACAGACTGCACAGTAACAGGCCCTTCTGGCCCCTAAGCACCTGCTGCCCAAATATCCCAATGAAACTACAACCTTTTAAAGGATGGAAGGAAACCGAAACAACCAATGGAAACCCATGGAAACACATAGAATACGTACAGACTCCTTACAGACACTAACCGTTGATGATCAATTCTCTTACTCTCAATACTCTCCCATGCTGTTAATCATTCCCATTCTGTCGTGCCCACACTCCCATCCACTGCCCACACCCCAAATTCTACCAGACGCCTACACACCAGGGGCAATTTCTGGCTCCCAATTAACCCAGCAACCCATGCACCTTTGGGATGTGGGGGCTTATGGCCTTTATTAGTCAAGGGGATTAAGTTCAAGAGCCGAAAGGCCATGTTGCATCTCTCTCAAACTCTGGTTAGACCACATGTGTTCAGTTCTGGTCACCTCATTACAGGAAGGATGTGGAGGGGCAGAGGAGAGTTCCCTGGATGTTCCCAGATCAGAGAACGTGTATTATGAGGCAAGGTTGACAAAGCTAGGGGTATTCTCCTTAGGATGAGAGAGGATTGAATTGAGGTGTACAAGATTATGAGAGGCATAGACAGGATGGACAGCCTGCACCTGGTTCCCCGGGATGACAGGAGCAAATACTAGAGGACATCTGTTTAAAGTGAGGGGAGGAAGGTTTAAGGGAGACGTCGTGGTTAAGGTGTTTACACAGAGAGTAGTGGGTGCCTGGAATGCATTCTCGGGGGAGGTGGTGCAGGGTGGTACTGTAGGGACATTGAAGATTTATTGTCATAGTATTAAAACAGTGCAAGGCAGACAGATTTGCCACTCACAGGAATTGCCTAAGCACCACTTAAAGTCAGAGAGAGAGAAACAAAAGAGAGAGCTCCCAGTGTCACTGAGTGTCCGTAGATTTGTCTCCAGCATTTCCGGAACCCCCCGCCCCCAACTGCACAGAATCCAATCCGAACCATTGGTGACCCAAGCTCCAGATCTGAACCTCCGACACGGTCAGGGTCCCTTCAGCGCCCCCTCGCATCCTGGTTCCAATACCTCCAGCCATTTTGGGCCGGTCCCTAGTCGTCCACAGCCTGACAGCAGTCTCCTGCAGCCTGCAGCTTCCACACCTTGAGTCGCCAGCAACCCTGGTCCCCTAACTGCAGAGACACCCCTCGCCCAGTCTGCCACTGCGGTCACCGTCTCCTAATTTTTCCCTCTCAGACGGAGAGGTGATAGGAACATAGGAACATAGGAAGTAGGAACAGGAGTAGGCCAAAAATGGCCCATCGAGCCTGCTCCGCCATTCAATACGATCATGGCTGATCTAATTTATGACCTAACTCCACCTACCTGCCTTCTCCCCATATCCCCTAATTCCTCTATCATGTAAAAATTTATCTAACCGAATTTTAAATATGTTTAATGAGGCAGCCTCAACCACTTCCCTGGTTAGAGAATTCCAAATATTCACTACTCTCTGGGAAAAACTATTTTTCCTCATCTCTATCCTAAATCTACTCCCCCGGTCTCTGTGCGAGACTGTGTCCTCTCGTTTTAGCTCAAAAAACCTTCCTACATCTATCCTATCCATACCCTTCATAATCCTATATGTTTCTATAAGATCTCCTCTCATTCTTCTGAGCTCGAGCGAATACAATCCTAGGCGATTTAATCTTTCGTCATAAGTCAACCCCTTCATCCCAGGGATCAACCTAGTAAACCTCCTCTGGACTGTCTCCAAAGCCAGTATATCTTTCCTCAAATATGGAGACCAGAACTGGACACAGTACTCCAGGTGCGGTCTCACCAGTACCTTATACAGTTGCAACATTATCTCCCTACTCCTGAATTCAATTCCTCTAGCGATGAAGGCCAACATTCCATTTGCCTTCTTAATAACCTGCTGCACCTGCAACCTAACTTTTTGCGATTCATGCACAAGCACTCCCAACTCCCTCTACACAACAGCATGCTGTAGTTTTTCACCCTTTAAATAATATTCAGCTCTTTTATTTTTCTTGCCAAAGTGGATAACCTCACACTTACTAACATTGTACTCCATCTGCCAGACCTTTGCCCACTCATCCAGCTTAACTATATCCCTCTGCAGACTCTCCACATCCCCATTACAATTTGCTTTTCCACTCAATTTGGTGTCATCCGCAAACTTGGCTACTCCACATTTTGTCCCCTCTTCCAAGTCATCAATGTAAATGATGAACAGTTGTGGGCCTAACACTGACCCCTGCGGCACCCCACACCACTCTCTGCCAACCTGAAAAACTCCCATTTATCCCGATTCTCTGCCTTCTGTCAGACAACCATTTTTCAATCCAGGCCAATATACTTCCCCGGACTCCACTTTCCTGTAACTTACTGTTAAGTCTCTTGTGTGGCACCTTATCAAACGCTTTCTGGAAATCCAAATATACAACATCAACCTGTTCCCCTCTATCCATCGCACCCATTATATCCTCAAAGAATCCTAACAAGTTTGTCAAACAAGATCTTCCCTTTCTAAAACAATGCTGCATCTGCCTGGTTGAACCCTTACGTTCCAAAAGTTTCACTATTTCATCTTTAATGACAGCTTCAAGCATTTTTCCAACTACAGACGTCAAGCTAATTGGCCGATAATTTCCAGTCTTCTACCTACATCCCTTCTTAAAAAGTGGCGTGACATTTGCTGTCTTCTAGTCTGCCGGGACCTGCCCAGAATCCAAGGAATTTTGGTATATGACCACCAATGCATCAACTGTAACTTCTGCCATTTCCTTCAGAACCCTTGGATGAATATCATCAGGACCAGGTGATTTGTCTGGCTTTAGTCCCATTAGTTTCTCCATCACTACTTCCTTTGTAACAACTATTTTATTAAGGCCCTCCCCAACTTCCTTAATTCCGCACTTGGGCATGCTGGAAGTGTCTTCCACCGTGAAGACTGACACAAAATATTTGTTTAATGCCTCGGCCATTTCCTCATTTTTTGCTACCAGTTTTCCTTTCTCATCCTCCAAGGGTCCTATGTTAACTCTGGCCATCCTCTTCCATGTTATATATTTATAAAATTTTTTGCTTTCTGTTTTTATATTTTGTGCCAATTTACTTTCATAATCCTTTTTCCCATTTCTTATTACCCGCTTTGTAACCCCTTGTTGTCTCTTATAGTTTTCCCAATCTTCCAGTTTCCCACTGCTCTTTGCAGCTTTGTACACATGTGACTTCAATTTTATACTCTCCTTTATTTCCTTTGTTAACCACGGTTGATTTTTCCCTTCCTTGCTGCCCTTTTTCCTGACCGGAATATATTTTTGTTGAGCATTACAAAATATTTCTTTGAAAATCTTCCACTGTTCCTCAACTGTTTCATCAATTAGCCTGTGCTCCCAGTCCACTCTGCCCAATTCCTCCCTCATCCTATGGTAGTCACCCCTGTTTAAGCATAATATATTAGTTTTAGATCTAACTATTTCCCCTTCCATCTGAATGAGAAATTCAATCATACTATGATCGCTATTTCCCAGATGGTCTCTGACTATTACATCATTTACTCTACCTATCTCATTGCACAACACTAGATCCAGGAGAGCTTTTTCTCTTGTGGGTTCCTTAACATGCTGCTCAAGAAAGCTATCGTGGATGCATTCTATGAAGTCCTCTTCTAGACTCCCACGACCAACTTGATTTTCCCAATCTATGTGGAAGTTAAAGTCCCCCATGACTACTGCCGTATCATTATTAAATGCCTCACTTATCTCTCTATTTATTTCCTGTGCCACTAAACTATTGTTATTTGGTGGGCGATAGATAACACCCACCAATAATTTTTTCCCTTTGTTATTCTTTATCTCAACCCAAATGGACTCAACATTATGCTCTTTAGATTTTATATCATCCCTCACTCTTGCCTGGAGCTCATCTTTGATTAAGAGTGCAACTCCACCTCCCTTACCATCCTGTCTATCTCTTTGCACCACCTGATACCCATGAAAGTTTAATTCCCATTTAGGGTCACCTTATAGTCATGTTTCCGTGATGGCTACCAAATCATAGGCATGGGTACCGATTTGCGCCTCAAGTTCACTAACCTTATTTCTAATACTGCGGGCATTCAGATAAAGTGCCCTTATGCTCTTTGTCTTTTTAATATCTAGTGACTTCTGTAACTTTTTCTTTTGATTTTTCTGCCCACTATATTTCTTTGTAATTTTCTTAACAGTATCATTGACCCGAAAACTCACTGCTCCATCTGATTTTTTACTTTCTCCTCCCAACATTACTTTTCCTATTTTACTTTTCCTGGCCATTACTTTATCTTCCCTACCCTTTTCCCTATCACTCTGGTTCCCATACCCCTGCCAAATTAGTTTAAACCTTGCCCCACTGCTGTACCAAACATACTTGCCAAAATGTTGACACCTTTTGGATTTAGGTGCAACCCATCCCTCTTGTAAAGATCTTGCCTTCCCCAAAAGAGATCCCAATGGTCCAAGAAGCCAAATCCTTGCCTTGTACACCAGCACCTCAGCCACACGTTCATTTTCCTTATCCTTACATTCTTTTCATCACTTGCATTTGCAACAGGTTGTAATCCCGAAACCACCACCCTAGCGTTCCTGTCTTTCAGCTTTTGTCCCAGCTCACTGTAATCCCTTTTCATTACCTCCTCCCTTTTCTTGTCAATGTCGTTTGTACCCACATGTACCAAGACATCAGGGTGCTCTCCCTCTCCTCTCAGAATATTTTGGACCCGATTTGTGATATCTCGTACCCTTACACCAGGGAGGCAGCACACCATGGTGTATACTTATCTGGCTCACAGAACCTCCTGTCTGTACCCCTGACAATGGAGTCTCCAATAACTACTGCATTTCTCCTTTTCCTTTTCTTTTGCACCACTCTACCAGGCTCATTACTATTGACCTGGTGCCCATGGCCATCTTCTGTCCGGTCATCTCCCTCAACAGAATCCAACACAACATAACTGTTGCTGAGTGGGATAGTCACTGGTGTGCTCTCCGTTTTTCTCGCTTTTTTCTTTCCCCCCCCCGACGGTTTCCCACTTACCTGACACGGGTTCTGGAGTATTTATCGCCCTGAAAGTTGAGTCTGATGCCCTGCTCCATTTCCCTGATATCTGCAGCCCCCTCGAGACTCCTGCTAACTAATAGGCGCCGCCATCTTGGGCGCAGACCCCGACGTCAGCTTCCTCAACAGGCCGTTCAAAGCCCATTCGAAGCCGATGGCAGTCGTCTGGGCAGCTGGCCCCCAGTCAAAAGACTCTTAGACCAGCATTTAGATGCAAGAAAAATGGAGGGTTACGGATGTGAGGTTGGGAAGGTTCAGATTGATGAGTAGGTTTATATGTTAGTATAACATTGTGGGCTGAAGGGCCTTTACTGAGCTGTTATGTTCTATGTTCTATGAAATTGGAGCACACGAAGTGAAAGCCCATATGGTCACAGGGAGAATGTGCTAACTCCACATAGACAGTGCTGGAGTTCAGGAGAAGCAATATGTTTACCCTATGCACTGCCAAATATGTCCTTGCATTAAAGATTCAGCCATTCAGATATTAGACAAGGCAGCCCCTCTCAGGTGGATGGGGTGGACGAAAATATTGCGACATAAACAGATGTTCCAGCTGTTTGTGGGTCACCACTCGTGTTCCTTACCTCACATGGTCAGAGAACAGTTTGCAGGCGTCAGAAAGCTCTTCCTCATTGGTTTGGACTGAGCCAAACATCAACGTGACCAATGTTTAATTTTCACAGAAACCCTCTGAGAAGTTATCTGAAAGTGGAAAGTGAGAGGTTTTAACTACCAGTCAACACAAGTCTACTGCAGTGTGATAGACATCGGAGTCAGAATGTAAACGTGATCCAGGGCCTGAGCATCTTCTATCAGAGGATGTCGATAGAACAGAGAATTACGCACTACAGACTTGGAAAGTTTTTTATTTAAATTTGCAAATAGTTTTATCGACATGTTTCGCTTTTAAAATATCCTGTCATCCATGTCAGGTCCTGTCAGATACCTGTCTGACACAAGGCTTCCTCCTGCATTACCTGAGTGATGAGAGCTTGCCCAGAGAGAGTGATCAATGAGTGGTCTGGGCCCAGTGCAAACTTAGAAATCATTTTGACTCTGATTGGTTATAAAAAACCATCTGGGATCTATCTCAAGAGGCCAACAACAGTAATTGCTGAATAATATGTGGAAGGCTTAATGTTTCATTTGAACTGAAAGGTTTTTATCCTAAGTGAATTGAATGTTTATTACCATGTGCAATGAAAGGTTTTGCTTGCTATCCAGGCCAGTCAACCCATCCATAAGTACGGCAGGGAGTACAATGACGGAGGGTGGAATGTGACAAAGACCAGCTGTAGGAAATTAAAAAGAGTAGAGTTAAAACGGTGGAGCGATCAATGAGAAGACTATTTAAGAGCAGGAAATTGTCCCTGAATCTCACAGTTTCAAATTCTGGAGAGCCTGGTGGGGTGGGGGGGGGGGGGGGTGGGGGGGGCGGGAACCACTCTCTGCTAGTCACCCTCGAAGTAGTCAAGAGCACCAAACTCCTTGGCCTACGCCTGGTGGAGAATCTCTCCTGGTCCCCCCCAACACCAGGTCCTCTGCCAAGAAGGCCCGACAATGCCGTTACTTCTTGCAGAGTTTGAGGAAAGTCCACCCTCCACCCTCAATATATTCAACAGGGGATGCATTGAGAGCATCACCGCCTGGCTCGGGATTTTTTCCCATCTCAGAACATAAGTCTGTGCAGTGGATAGCAAAGATTGCTGAGGGGATTACTGGGGTCTCTCTCTTTCTCTGCCATGATAGACATTTATAATGACCGAGGTTTGCGGAAAGCTGTAGACGTCGTGAAGGACTCCACGCTACTCGCCCCCAATCTATTCTTCCTCTTGCTATTCAGGAAGAGGAATCAAAGCACTCGGCTCTCATGACCAGATTGTGAGACAGCTTTTTCTCCCCAAGCCGTGAAGCATCTGAACTCCGGGACCATAGCATATGTAACATAATATTTAATAAATAAGTTTACTTATGAAAATTGTTTCTAAGATAATTTACCCATGTAAATAACCAGCTCCACAGCCCAGAGAAAAGCTATCTTGTTTTCACTGTACACTGCAAGGCTTATGCTATGAACGATAAATAAACATGACTTGACTTGATCTAGTCCAACCAAATGGCAGACAATGGAACATAGAATATTGACCAACAAAACATTACAGCACAGTAGGGAATATATGGGTTGGCACAACATTGAGGGCTGATGGGCCTGTTCTGTGCTGTATTGTTCAATGTTCTGCGTTCTACATCCCACAAGGAAAGGCTCAGGCTGGGAACATTAGTAATATACAGTGAAACCCAGTGGGTGTCCATAAAATCTCATCCCGAAGAGAGCGGGGTTGCGCTAAATTGGGGTTTAACTGTGCCTGCATTTTCCTTTTCCGAGGCCGATGCTCCTGCCGGGATCCCAACGTCCCCGCTGTGCCAGGATCCCAATGTCCAATGCCTCATGGTGTTCTATCCAAATTTACATTAAATCAGGGCGCATAAAATTGGGGTTTCACCGTATCTTTACCTCCTGTGGACGCTGCAAGACCAGCTGCTCATTCTTCATTTCTGTGCGTTTTTACTGCAAATACGGGCTTTGGCGTTTCACCCTGTATTTTGCTCATCCCCTGATGAAGGGCTCAGGGCCGAAACGTTGGTTACCCTTTACAACTTACAGATGCTGGGTGACCTGCTGACCTTCTCCAGCACGTTTGTTCTGTGCCCTTGTCATTATTTGCTTTCCATACCCATGAGCAGGAAGATAACCAGCTTTACTGATGAAATGCTTTCAAAGACCGCAGAGAAACAAGTTCTCTCTGCTCCTTTCCAATTGATTTCTTGGACAAGGACCCGGCACAGGGTTTGGAATTATTGAAAGATTATACTTCCATTAGCACAAAAAGGTTCCTCAGTCTTGCTGCCTCATGAGTCAAGGAGGAGGGACATTTAAAAAAAAGACGCTAGATAAACACACCAATTATACTCCCAAGTCCATCAGCTTCTTAAAACCACTAATCAGTGTAAATTGCATTTGAATGGAGCTGTGGAATATTATTAGGTTGACAAGTCAAGACAGTTTTGTCAGCCTGGATCTTCACATTTGATGAAAGGTCAGGCCTCGATCTCTCAGATCAATGTGCAGCCTTGTTTTGGCCAAGATGAAATGATGAAGTCAAACAAATAAGAAAAATACAAAGCACTAATATGAAAATTTCAGAATGACTGGGCGTATGCATCCTGACCAATCTAATAGACGTCCATATAAGCACGTTTCTGAATGTGAGTCTTCAGAAGTCAGAAGAAACTGAGTGAAGCATCACGTTACAGAAAGCATAAAGTGCATTCCTCTGAACAATGGCCACAGATACATTGGTGTCATTCGAAACTTGCTACATAGAATCTCAATGGACAAAGGTCCTCTACTGATTGGAATCCCCTCAAATCGAAAGGTTAAAGGAACTCGGCTGGTTTCACAGCCCCCATAGGAGTTATGGGCGGAAGGGTGGGCCTGGCGGTTAGGGTTACAGCGCCAGCACTCGGAACCGGGCCAGAGTTCGAATTCCCCGCACCACCTGTCAGGAGTTTGTATGTTCTGCCCATGTCTGCGTGGGGTTTTCCCCTGGGGTTTCCGGTTTTCTCCCACTGTACCGGCGTGTAAAATGGGTGGCACGGATTCTAGGGCCAAATGGCCTGTTTCTGTACTGTAGGCCTAATCTAAATAAAGATATTGATGTTTCAGGTAAGAGCCCTTCTTCAATCTTGCCTGCTTGAAGAAAGGCTC